>NC_046664.1:56378277-56394534 GCF_010883055.1 Belonocnema kinseyi
CACACATATATATTTTACAGTTGCATGTACTATACATTTTATACATTAAGCCTTCACGGGTCTCCAGGGCAGCATAACGGAGTTATTTTTGTGTGATAAAATTAATTATAAGGTATAGGAATTTTATCATCCTCATCAACTTCGGTGCGTATAATGACATCATTAGTACTGAATCGCGAAACACTACATTCAATTCTCTCATTGCACCTTCCCATTGAAAATGCTAATTTTTCTTACCTGTTTTGCAACTTATGTTATTTTAACTGCTAGTTATTGCAACTACGTTTATATAATTTCATTTGTGAACATAACTTTTTTCAACTTCAATCTGCTATCAAAAGTATTAATCTTTCTAACTATAAATGGCAATTATTAACTTTGTAGTATATTTAGAAAAGGAAATGGAAAATGTATTTCTTCGTATAGCTGCGGCTTTAATACTATTTTCTCGGCTATATCCTAGATTGCCATCGAATTTTTGTAAAGATCAATATTATAATGCCAAATTTTACGAACAAGAGTTTCTCCAAGCAAGAATGTACAGTACGTACAAACAATTTCAAAAGCCGCCAATCTTAAAAATAATTAACGAAATTGAAAAAAACAGACCTATTATAGGTATCTGGAAATGTTGACGGCGAACAGTGGGGTGAAATCGGAAAACGAGGTTCAAAATGACATTTAGAACGCAACTGTGCACCGATTTTATAATTTTTTTTTTTGAAAAATTCAGAACTAAATTTTTCACAAAATGGTGAGAGTAGATTTTTTATTTTTTTGTTTATTTAATTTTTATTTTAATGCAAAAATCGAAAAAAATGTCGATTTTTCTAATTTCATTTTTTATCTTCTAGACAAAATTTTTCTTATACTTCTCGTCCCTTGAATTTAGTGCACAGGGGTATAAGAAATATAAAAAAATTCTTAACTTGCATCGTTAATTGTTATAAACAAATTGTATTAACAAATACACGACATTAAGGGTTATTCGGCTTTAACGTATATTTCTGCTCTGAAATCGCTTGCTTTCATTGTGAAGATGATACGTGAATATTTAAATTTAACATTAAATGTTATTTGTTTATTTTATAAACAAATTATAGAAACAAATTCACATTTTGGCCGCTTTTAGGCGAAAAGAAACCGTTTTTTCTTTCTACCTTGTTGCAATTATGTTGCCAGTGATGTTTTCTGAAAAAAATTTTGTCACCTATCAATATTTGTTTATTTACAAACAAATTATATAAACAAATGCACATTTAGGCCGTTTTTAGGCGAAAAGGAACCGTTTTTTCTTCCTATTGTATTGCAATTATGTTGGCAGTGATTTTTTCGAAAAAAAATTTGCTACCCATAAATATTCGTTCATTTTATAAACAAATTATATAAACAAATTCACATTTTGGACGCATTTAAACAAAAATTAATCGGTTTTTCCTCTCACCTTGCTGAAATTATATTTACAATGATGTTTTCTAAAAAAAATTTTACAAACCAGCAATAGATGTTTATTTTATAAATAAATTATATGAACAAATGCACATTTTGGAAAAATGTTGCCAAGCATCACTAATCGTTTATTTTATAAACAAATGTACGTTGCAGATATTTATGGTCAGAAAGAAATCGTTTTTCTATTATTATTTTTCAAACTATATTGACAATGACTTGCCTAGTAGAACAATACAATTTATAAAATTTATAAAGAATTTTAAGGAAAAAATAGACATTCTATATATTACAATAAGTATAAGGATCGGGGTGCTTTTTTATCGTGAGTCCCCTTGCCTCTCACGAATCACAGTCCACATTTTTTTTTGAAATTTTTTTTCGAAAAAATCACTGCCAACATAATTGCAATACAATAGGAAGAAAAAACGGTTCCTTTTCGCCTAAAAACGGCCAAAATGTGCATTTGTTTATATAATTTGTTTATAAAATAAACAAATAACATTTAATGTTAAATTTAAATATTCACGTATCATCCTCACAATGAAAGCCAGCGATTTCAGAGCAGAAATATACGTTGAAGCCGAATAACCCTTAATGTCGAGTATTTGTTAATACAATTTATTTATAACAATTAACTATTCAAGTTAAGAATTTTTTTATATTTCTTATACCCCTGTGCACTAAATTCAAGGGACGAGAAGTATAAGAAAAATTTTGTATAGAAGATAAAAAATGCATTAAAATAAAAATTAAATAAACAAAAAAATAAAAAATCTACTCTCACCATTTTCTGAAAAATTTAGTTTTGAATTTTTCAAAAAAAAAAATTCTAAAATCGGTGCATAATTGCGTTCTAAATGTCATTTTGAACCTCGTTTTCCGATTTCACCCCACTGTGCGGCGCGCGACGGTTGAATCTCGCGCTTCGCGTTGGGATATTTATTCTTTGCATTGGGAATGCTTTAATAAAACTTTATCAGAAGGACCTCTTTTAGATGGCAGTATTTTTATGCATCTTCATATTCTGAATTGTCTACTTAATTAAGTATCGTTAAAGATTAAGTTTTTCAAAGATTTTTAAGCTTTGAGGTACACATTCTGCTAGTGACACTCGCGCTACGCGCTCGATTTCCGACAGAAATTTGTAAACACGTTTTGTTGAATCTTTTTTTTCGTAACTTTCGTCGCTTTTCCACCCTTTTCATCAATTTTTTTTATTTTCAATTTTACTTTTCACGAATAAAACAAAAAGTACGCGGTCTCTCAAGAAGTGATTTTTAACAAAATTGTAGATCTTTTTCGGGATAACAATTTTTGTGTATTCATCTTTTTTCGTTTCTTACATAGTTTGACCACAAAATGGAATTTTTGATTTTTCATTATTCTTTGTGCCATCAAAATTTGAATTTTCGATTTTCCAAGAAAATACAAAAATTTGTTTAGATAATCTCGTAGGGCTACAAAAAGAAATATCTTTCTTTCCTTGACTTTTTTCATATCGTGCGTTTTTTGGCTTCAAATTTGGATTTTCGGTCGATTTTAAAAATATTGAAAATGCTATAAGTCTGAGAATTTTCTTTTATTTGAAAAAAGTCATTAAAATATATTGTTAGTCCTTTTTAATTCTATGAATATCCGTCCATAGAATTGTCAAATTCAGAAAAAACTGGTGTCAAAAATTTTCAAAGTGCGCTCACTTTTTGAATTTTCATCAAAATGGCTGGTTAACGAAAATGTCCTTTGTTTTAGGTCCTAAAAGAAGTATGCCAAAGATGGATTTAAGCCGTTCATTTTTTCGAGAGTTATTGTGTTCACGGATGAACGGACGGCCGGACGGACGGAGAGGCACACAGACGCCATCGTAAAAACTTGATTTTCGGATTCACGGGGTCTTTAAACGTTTAGATTTGTTGAAAAACTGGTGTCAAATTTCGGACAATTCTAATACGTTCTCAATCATAAATGATGAGAATGTAAAAATAATTCAGGTTAAAATTGTTTATTTAAAAGTAGTTATCAATTTTTTTAGTTTTTGCTTTCTCTTCAGGGAGAAGTTACAATTAATATTTGTTTCTAATAATCAAGACCTCATTTTATTCTTTAAAGATTTCTCTGCAATTCTATTTTGGTTTTTAATTAAAATTCGAACTATGGTTGTTTATAAAAATAACAATCGTATGATTTCTAGATTAATTTTTTAAATAAAATCAACCCAAACAGAAATGTAGAGTATCCTTTGAAGAACAAAATGAGATCTTGATCATCAGGATTAAATAAGCATTGTGACTTTTCCCCAAAACGAAAGTAAAAACTAAACCTCTTAATAGCTACTGTTAAATAAACAATTTTACCCTGTATTATTTTTGTATGAAATGTGCTTAGAAACCTCTGTTAAGATCGACAGAAATTAATAATAGATCTATTCTGTTCGGTTTTATAAATAGTTTCAAAGAGAGGTAACTTTTGGGACTGATTGTATGTAATCTGCATCCTTAAATAACTATTAATTAAATAGGTTTATAAAGCATTTTAGTTTTGGGAAGTATAATGTATTCCTAACTCAACAGGAAGTATGAGGACACTGAACGACTAAGGGCCAGTCCAAAGACAAGTCGATCAAAATATCTTAGCAAAGTAATCCAATGACAGAATTCTACTGAGCCCTGTCCTATTTTAAAAAAAACTTATCATCTCTACCCGTGGAGAAATCGCCCAATTTGATCCCGACTCCCGACGCCTAAATTTAAAATTACTCCTTGTCTCAAATAGTCAATATGCAAATAATTTTTAGTTCAGTAAATAATGTAAAGTTAAATTAGTTAACTTTAGCTTGTAGGTAATGCTATTTGACTATAAAGTCACATTATTTCCATTAATTCTTTAGTGACATTCTCTATTTGTTAATTGTAGGTATTTTTTTTAATCTGTTGAAAGCTTATGCATATATAGATTTGAATTTACCGCGCTAATCTCGGATATAATCGATTAGTGATCCGTTCGATTATTAGGAAACGAAAGAATGGAAGACAAGTTTGTGAAAGTGACAAGTTAACAGATAAACTAGGGTACTATATTAGAAAGGAATATGCAACCGCCATTCTGGTTCCTGGACAGTTCGCGGGAAAAAATGCGATATGCATGTCGTATAGTTTAAATAAAATAAGTTTTAGAATATAAGAAAAATGCTCTACTGCAGTGCTCCGTTTTATAAAAATAGAAGCGAGGATGGATTAAAATTTTACCGTTTTCCACTAGAGCGAAGAGGACTGTCAATGTGGATCATAAATTGTAGACGCGACAAATGGAAACCGAATTTAAATTCAAGATTATGCGAAGTTATTCCAAATATTTATGACTATCACAAAATGATTCAAATATAGGGGGTCTGAAGATTATGTTTACATGTAATTAAATTGCCTATGAGCATTTTTTGATATATTAAAGCGAAATGAGATCCACAAGAAAGTAAGGTTAGGAACCCGTTTTTCTACAGAACGACGCACATTAACCCACGCAAATAAAAAGAACGTATGATGTGTAACATAAATAGCTATCATAATAAACTGTTAAAAAAGTATTGTATTAATGTTTGACCTGTAGTCTATTATTATTTTATTATTTGTTAATATTTATTTAAAAAGCCATATGATTATAATATTAGCGCACGCCTATTTATAAACTGAGTAAAATTTCGTTTGCAATCATAATTTTTGCAAGAGCTACTTTTTGGCAAATCTGTGGGTAAAAAAATCATATACTTGAATTTAAATATTTCATATATTATATCATATGTAATTTTATTTATAATTTATGTTTTGATAACAATGCTTCAGTCTAATTTAAAAATAAATCATCTATATCATGTAAGCGTATTTATGTCATTCGATATCAATGTAGCGTTTTTTAATTTAGCGGGGAACCAGAATGGCAGCTTGCATATTCCCATCTAATATAGTACCTTAGATAAAATAGTATACATGTGGATAAATAGCTTTAAATAATTCTCAATTCACCACGCTAATAATTTACACAAAGTTTTTATATCAGTAGCTTTCTAAAATGTCCGACAGCGAACTTCGTGATAGTGTTGCTATTTTCAAGATCATTTATTGTAACATTAATTGTAATTTATTCTTTGCGTAACAGTATTAAATAGATTGAACAACGGGAACCAGAATTGGGACCAATTATACAAAAATATTTAACTCTTCTTTTTAGTGCGCTGTAAAGGTAATTGAATAAAAGGTATAAAGGTCTTAATGCTGGAACATCATAGGATTATAACCTCACTTTTTTATTCTTTGTTTCACGTGCCAAAACACTCAGGTTATAACATTTAATTTTCTTTATTTTTTATTTTACTTTGTGTAACTTGATATATTTTTTGCATCTTTTGTTTCTAAATGAAAGTATTATGAAAAACGCATTGTTATCATCATTAATCAGAAATATTGCAACAGTGTTTTTTAAAAAGTTTTAATGGTTTTGGGAGGACTTTACACAAGATGATTTTAACGACTGTCGGATATGACGTAGTTGTAAATCGACCCTTACATTCTCTTGTGTTTTCTGTAACAGTTTCCGGAAACGTACTTAAAGGTAAGTAATTCATAGCAATTCATTATAATTTTATGATAAAAAAAAAATTTTTAACCTACAAACTAAACATAACGCTGAGATTTTGAGCCGCGGGTGGGGGGGGGGGGTAACTCTCTTTTTATTGTAAATTCAAAGATGTACGCTGCTGAAGGCTGGTGACCTTCTCAGCATGAAAACACAAACCCAAGACGACACTCTCGGATCCAGTTCTACTTCCCCCCCCCCTCTCGCAACCATCCCTTATTAACTGAAGTTTTTGGTGGGACTGACGTTAGAACTACAATCTCCACCATATGACGATTTGATACTTAACTTTGACATGATTTCGATTCGGAAAATAAACTTATTGCATAAAGGTGTTAGTTGGGCGTATAATCTAAACAATGAATAATACAAACTATAAAATAGCCTCGGAAAGGACTGGAACTTTTAATAACAAAAGGCATGCACACGGAAAATCTAAGGATCATGCTTTAGGCGACGAATGGAGACTGGGTGTTTGGAATGCTAGGATACTAAATGATCTCAAGGTAAAACAATTGCGTGAAACTATGGACGTGAAGAAACTAGACATTTTACGTGTGTCTGAAACAAAGAAAAAGGGATGCGAAACAAAAGACATGAGAAACGGCGTGTTGAAAGGCGGATTTGAAATATGGTCAGAAGGAGACAGTGAATCACATGGTAAACAATGAGTTTGTCTGATTTTAAATGAAAGAGCAAAGCAGCATCTCGGAGACCATGGTTTCGTATCTTCCAGACTGCTGTGGGCTAGAATTAAAGTAGGAATCAGAAGACTATTTATTATAGCATGCTACACGCCGGTTGATAGTTATCCTAGAGAAATAAAAGATGCCTCCTGGGACACATTAAATGACACAATAAACATTTGCGAAAATGGGGAAAGAATAATTCTACTAGGAGACATGAACGGTTGGGTGGGCATACAAAATCAGGATACAGAAAAAGTATTAGGTAATTTTGGGGATCCAAGAGCAAACTATAATGGAGACAAATTAGTTGGTCTATGCTTAGAAAGGGTTCTGTTTATTACAAATACTTGGTTTATGCATAAAATGATCCACATGTACACCTGGTCTGAAGGAAATAGCCGCAGTATAATTGACTTTTATTGTTGCGGATAAAAGACTTAGAGAGTTAGTCAAAGATACAAGAGTCATAAGGAGTCCTGAATGCAATACTGATCATTACCTTCTGATCTCAAAAATTAACTTAGGTCAGGGATGGAGAAAAAAGAGAACCAGGAAAGCAAAACAAACGCGAAAACAGGATACTCAAACGATAAGTAAAAGAAAGTAAAGATACAATTAGAGCAGAAGAAGAGATGAAAATACAAAACGACTTTGAAGGAAGCAGGAAACTACTTTATAAAAAAATTAAAGGAAACAAAAGTACAGAATTTATGAACATGAGAAATAGTAGGCGGGAAATGATATATGATGCAGACGGAATACTAGAGGCTTTCAAAGCCTATTTTAGAAGACAATTCGGAGATGAAGCTATAGGACACCACAACTGCGATGTTGAACACGATGCGATGGAAAACTCAATTAAAAAAGTCTGTGTCACTGAGGTTAGGGATACAATTAAGAACTTGAAAAACGGTAAGGCTCCCGGGGTAGAAGGTATTAATGCTGAAATGCTTAAACACGATGGTGCGTGCATACCACATAGACTGTGCGAATTGATAAATTTATGTTTCGAGATGGGAGACGTCCCAGATGATTGGAAAAAAGCGATTATCTTACCAATATACAAGAGAAAGGGAGATAAAAGCGAGTGCAATAATTACAGAGGGATTAGCTTATTAAGCACCGTAAGTAAAATATACTAAAAATACTTATTCGTAGGTTAATGAAAATAACAGAAGCAAAGATTTGGGAAGTCCAAAGTGGGTTTATGCTAGGAATGTCATGTACAGATCAAATATTTAGCTTAGGGCAAATAACAGAAAAAAGTTTGAGAGAAGGAAAAAAAGTTTTTTGTGCATTTGTTGACCCAGAAAAAGCTTTTGACAAGGTAGATAGAAGTAAACTTTGGAAAGTCCTGAAAGAGTATGGAGTGAATGGATAGATCCTACAAGCTATAAAAACAATATATACAGCTAGCAAAGCGAGTGTAAGAGTGAATAGGAAACTGAGTGACTGTTTCGATATTATTTACGGAGTAAGACAAGGATGCGTTATGTCTTCATGGTTATTTATTTTTTTGCGACAAGTGTTTAAGAATGGCTCTCTTCGACAAAGAGGGAGTGGATCTCGAAACAGCAAGGGTACGTGGGTTAGCATTCGCAGATGATAAGGTTGCTATGGCAGAGTCAATCAAAGACTTACAAAGAATGTTAAATAAACTAGATGCAAACATGAAGAGCATGGACTTCAAAATTAACGCAAATAAAACAAAAACTATGGTGTTCAAAGGAAAGAGTGAGAAAACACTATGCAATATTTTATTAAATGATGAGAGAATGGAACAAGTTGATAAGTTCGTATACCTTGGCAGCTTATTTACTAGGGACGGGAAGATAGATGAGGAATTAGATAGACGCATAAACGAAGGTAAGAAGGTTATTGGTAGAGCAAGTCCCCTTATCAGATGTAAAAATATTGAGGCGTCCTAACGGTAGGATGCCAACGCACGCGACACGATTTGACGGTACTTAACCAAAAATAAAAACAATAAATAACTAACCGAGAAGTTAGCGCTAGAAAGTCTTGCTCGCGTAATTGAGCAAGATGAGGCTAGAAGTTGGCAAAAACTAAAAGGTGCTCACTCGCTTGTTCAATTCCGCGATCTAAAGCTTTCTAGCGCTTACTTCGTAGTTAGCTTTATATTGTTTATATTTTTGGTTAAGTTTCATATAGTCGATCGCGTGCGTTGGCATCCTATCGTTAGGGCACCTCGATATATCAAATAAAGCTAAAATGGCAATATGAAATTCTATATTTTTTTACCGACTGTACTATACGGTAGCGAGACATGGACTTATTAAGAAAAAGATAAGAGTAACATTAAAGCAATTGACATGAGATTCATGCGCATAATATGCGGGAAAACCCTGATGGACAAAGTAAGTAACGAGATAATTCTAAAAGAATGTGGTGTAGAAGTGACGCTGGGAAAGAAATTGGTTGAGATGGTTCGGACATGTTGAGAGAATGCCAAATGAACGACTAACGAAACAAGTGTATCAAGGTAAAGTAAAGTAAATGCGGAAAGAATGGTTAGAATGTGTGAATGAGACCCTAGTTAGAAGAGACATAAGAAGTCTCAGAAACGCGAGAGCCTGCATGAAAAAATGAATGGACATAAAAGAAGCTAGAGAAGTATGCCAGGAGAGGAACCTTACATAACGACTTCGTGAGGTTCTTCGCTGGGGGTGATTGCTAAAGAGATTGATCAGCAACCTGGGTCGGAGCAGTGTTGCAGAACGAACGTGTTATTTACTCAAATAGCGCGAGAATTCTGGATCAATCTGAAAAATCTCTATCCCTTCTACACACTACTCCTTTCCCCTACCGAGTGAGTCACGCCTACCCTAAAAGGGAAATGGCTTAATGGTGCAGTTGTTTAGTCGTGGCCCAGCGGGGATGGGCGCTGCCAGGGTACTTTTTTGGAATGCCAAAAAGTAAAAAGGTTAGGCCCAATAGACTAATTTTTCGAAGACAGTTGATTTTTTAACAAAAAATAGATGATTTTTGAACCAAATAGTAGAACTTGCAGCATACAAAGATACATTTCCAATCCAATGGTCGAACTTTTAAATAAAAGAGATTCAAATTCAATCAAATATTAGACTGTTGTAGAAGAAAAACAAATTTCATAAAAATAAGTTTAGTTTCAACTAGAAATGGTGACTTTGCTGGCATGAAGAATGAATTTTGAATGAAGGAGTAAATTTTTTTGTCTAAAAGGACGAATGTCCTTCAAATAAAAAAAAAACAGTGACTTTTGAAAAATGAAAAATAAATTTTTAACAAAAGTAATAATTCTCAATTAAAAAAGATAAATTATTAACAAAATAGTTGAATTATTAACCAAAAAGTTGAAGCTTCAACAGTTGGAAATAATTTTCTACTGAGAAAAATGACTTTTTATCCAAATATATACATTTTTAAAGTACAGATGAATTATTATCAACCAAAAAGTTGAATTCTTGACAAATTAGAATAATTTTTTACTCAGAAAGACGACTTTTTAACAAATAATATGAATTTTATACAAGATCTTTCAATTTAATTTTCCACCTATAAGGTGAATTTTCAACTCAGACAATATGCATGTTAAGTTTCAATATGGTTGTTTCGCGATTTTAGAGAAAATAATTTTTTATTCTGAATCGAAGGTGCGTTATAATTTTTTTTTGTGTCGTTCAGCAAAAAAAAAAATTATTAAAAATCGAAGGCGGTAAAACACTTTTTGAAATTGGTTACACGTGACTCAGAGGTTCTCATAATTATCTATCAATGTGACGATGCGAAACTCATGATGAAGAGATTAGGCGGCCACAGTCTGCTGTCAATTTTGACTACATTTAAGTACTTTCTAAATGAAACCTTTATACAAAAGTTTTGGTTTTAAATGTTTTTCCCCTGTTTATAATATTTTTTAAACAATATTTTGCGTCTTCAATCTACGATGTGCACATAACCAAAAGAAAACATCGGCACAGAAAAAGATATTTGAGAATCACTGACATGTGAGATTTGATTGGCGGAAAATACGACCCCTTTGACGTCAAAGGGCCCCCCAATCGACATCGTAACAGAAAAATCATATTTCATCATTAAATTAAAAATAGTAAACAATACGTAAAAAATATTTTATGAGCGTTTTTATAATTAGAATTTTATACACTATAAGATCCACTTATTGGAAAAATGATATCTGACTTTGGAAACAACCCTATTGAAAATGAAATAATTACATTTTTCGACTAAAACTCTGATAAATATGAGCTTTGCGCAACAAAAATAAATAAAGGAATTTTCAATTAAAATGTTAAATTTTTAACCAAAAAAGATCAATTTTCAACAAAGCAGTTGAATTTTTTATGAAAATGATTACTTTTTAAAAACGTTTTTGCATATTCAAGAAAATAATTGAATTTACAAACAAATAATAGAATTTTTAACCGAAAAAGATGAATTCCGAACCAGAAACATAATCAGCAAGTAACCTCTCAGTCCACAAAAGCTTCAACCATACCAAGAGTTAATAAAAAATATCACGATAAGTTTTAGAAGGAGAACGAAATGTCCCAATCAACATCGACTTCAATCATTTGATTATTATTATTAAGGAACCTGGTCAGGGCCAGATCGGGCCTTTTTTATGGATACCCCAGCCTGGCCCTTATCGGAATAGACGTTTCATTTCGAGTGTGGACCTGACTGGAATCCCCGACCGGGGCCAGATTATGCCAGATCTAGCCCCGACCAGGGCCACTTCGAAATTTATGCATGGGTAATCGTAAATATGAAAACGGCCCAGTAGTAATCAAATATTTCGCATTGATTTCCCTGGAATTTCGCTTTGAAAAGTTACTCCTTCTCATTTAATTAATTCTGACTCTCAACTGCTGACCTGTTTGAGGTACCAGTTGATTAATAATCTAATACACTGGCATGGGCAGTTTGTTTGGTGTTTGGTTGGAAAATTATGATTTGTGTTGGCTTTGAGTCAGCCAGGATGAAACCGAAGGAACGATTAATGAATAGTGCAGAAAGTTGGTGGAGTTGTACTACGAATTTGCGTTGAACTGAAGTGATTTCCATGCGCTGCCTTTGTTTTTAAATAGTGATGGTACATCGGAAGTGAAACCTCGGATACTATTATTTGCTTGAAAATAATTGGAATTATCTATAAATAATAATGATTTAATAATTATGTAAATTCTCTTTCGTTAAAGCTCCTTCGGCTTTAATGAACACATTCGCATCATGTATCTCGTGATTCGCTGCTTATTCAGATTTGAAAAATAAATTACACATTTTATTCTTGATGATTACTTTAATATTTTTGTCTTAATTTACATCCTAGCGTTGTGTGGTTCTAACCAATTTCTAAATGTAATGGTTTTCATCTCTTGTTTCGATTTGCAAACATTTATTTGTTCATTTTTTACTATTGATAAAACATTTACTCATCCTATCTAAAAATTAATAATAAAAAATTTGTATATCCTTTTGGGGTGAAGAACTTTTGTTTATTAATTTATTTAGTACCTTGTGTCGTTTTTCAAAAAATTACATTCTTAATCTCAAATTTTATTTTTCACGAGTAAAACAAAAACTACGCGTTTTGTCAAAAAAGATTATTAATAAATATTTAGCTCTTTTTAGGTTAATCATTTTTTTCGTTTTTTTCATAGCTCGTGTCACTTGTCCCAGAATTAAATTTTTATATTTGAAATGCTGTCTTTTAGAAATAAAACAAAAACTGCGTGTCTTAAAAGAAAGTGATTGATAAGAAATTTGTCAATATTTTGTTGTTTTGAAATTTTGAGTTTTCATTATTCCTTGTACGATAAAAATTCCAATATTGAATTTTTCAAAATAATTCTGAAAGTTGTGTTATTAGTCGCATAGGTCTTTGAAAGAACAACGTTCTCCTTTTCTTGACTTTTTTTATATCGCGCGTTGTCTGGCTTAAGATGTTGATTTGAATTTTTTTTTAATTTCATAACTTTGGTTATTTTATTTTTATCAAAAAAAGTTGTCAAAATGAATTATTTGAATTTTTTAGCACCGTGGATAGCCGCACATAGAATTTTTAAATCTTGAAAAAATTGGTATCAACAATTTTAAAAATTGTCTAACTTTTTGCATTTTCTTCCAAAATAGCTGATTAACGAACTCGACCTTTCTTTTTGGGTTCTGAAATTGTGTGCTGAATAGAAAATTAAGCCGATGAGTATTTTAAAAGTTATTCGCGGTATGCAGACGACAACAGTCAGACACCATCGTAAAACCATTTTTTCGGATTCAGGGGGTCTCGAAACGTGGATAATTAAAGAAATCCGCGATAGTCAGTTTTCACAGAAAACAAATACCTTCTTATTATGATGAGAATGTAAAAAGGTTATTTCTGCATTGGATTTGCGAAAACGCCCATTTTTTTGTGTTTTCTGCTACATCACCTCATGAGCTCTAGTGGTGAAATCCATGACCATTGATCCTGTGAATATACCGCGTAAGTATTTGATTTTTTTGAGGTTTGTTTGCCTAAAAGGAAATTCGGAATTCGTGTAAAAGTTACACTAATGTGTAAGAAAAGTGTAACCAGTGGAAAAAACTATTAATAATAATTATTCTATATAATTGCTTAAAAAGCCTGGGTATTAAAAGTTATTTCTCATTAAAAAATTGGTTAAATGGTCTAGCTGGGTATGTCATTCAATCCATGTTAACAGAATGAATCAATCAAAACACAAGTTTCACAATATTAAACTTTTAGCGATCAATAAGCGATCAAACAAAGATATCGATACCAAACATCGGAGAAAATTTATCGATGCATCGAAAACATCCAACTTGAAACATCAATGTCAAAAACATCGACACCGAAAACGAAACATCGATGTTTCGATGTTTTTCGATGTCAATAGTTTTAAGTACGCTAAGCTACTGGTTCTGGTACTAGCTGACTGAAGGGATTATACGAGTTGTTGTACTGTGGGAGCGATGACCCGGCGCGGTTGCTGCCCTAGCTGGTGGCCCTTTACCAGTTTTCCCCTGCCAGCCTCAAGAGTCCAGAGTGAAGAACATGCAACCAACCGACGCAACGCGACATTCTAGAATCAAGAAGTCCCGTATATTCGTAGATGACTGTATGTACATTAGCCATAAGGGTGGTCCTTATTTTACGATTCTGGATTCTTCTTAGTTTCACCCCTCTATTTTGTTTGAATGGACAAAAAAAATTATCACCAAATTTGAGCGAAATCGGTTAATATTAACATGTGGCCCAAATCATTCAAACTTTCTCATGCAATTAACATGAAGAAAAGTAGCACCAAATTTCAAATGCAGTTAATAGGTATTGTTAAATTTCATCGAAATCCTTTGGGTTTGTACAATTATGATCTTCAGACTATGTTAAAAAAAAATCCTATACAAAAAATCTTTTTCTCAAAATTCACAAAATGGCGGATCCCTAAATATAATCCAAAATTACAATTTCCACAATTAATATTAAAATATCGTCAAATTCTTAAAAGAGGTAGATTTATTTATTAGAAAGCACGTGCTGAGAATTGAAATTGTGAAAAAATTAAGGACAGCCACCCAAATTTTGTTTTTTCAAACTCATTATTTCTTTGTTTCTCCGTGACAAATTTTCAGGTGTCAATTAAAAGGCTACATTATTGTCAAGAAACATATTTCGTAATGCATGAAAGTCAAGATTAAGAAAAATGCAAAATGGCGCCTTATTAAATACTCAAAAACTGGTCTTTTTAATGCATGTCATCCAAAGAACTTCAAATTTTGAAGAAAAATCAATTGTACTGTTGCAGAATGTATGGTTGGAAGTAGATCTCGAAACTTTAACTTAATTAAAAATAGCGCCTCATTAATATTTTCGAAAAGTCACATCATTTTTACAAATTTAAACAAAATATGAAATTTATTTTCGGAAAGGATTTAGTGATTCTCAAAACATTAAAAAATTCGAAGTTTGAAAGGTTGGCTCATAAAATAATAATAGAATCAACATTTCTGACTTTTTGGTGAAAAGTTTTCAAATTTCACAAAGGAAAAAAAATTCCCAGTATACTGTAGCTGTACGAACATTTCAAGCAAATGGTTTCGAGAATCACCAATTTCTTTCTCAACATTTATTTTATATTTTGTTTAAATTTGTAAAAATTATGTAATTTTTGAAAATAGGAATGCGGCGACATTTTACTTTGCTGAAAATTGCGAGATCTACTTCCAATTATACACTATGTAATAATACAATTGACTAATGAGCATTTTGATTAAAATGATTTTAATTGAAACTTGAACAGCTGACACCGAGAAACTAAGAAATAATCAGTTTGAATCAAAAATTGGACAGGCATCTTGAATTTTTTCAAAAATTGTAATGTCAATTGTTATGGTGTACTTTTTAATAAATAAATCTGTTTCTTGTAAGAATTTAACGAAATTTTGTTGTTAATTGTAGAAATTGTTATCTTGGTTTAAATTTAGGGATTCGCCATTTTGTGAATTCTGAAAAAAATTTCGTGTTGAACTATTTTTTCAAAATATTCTAAAGATCATAATTATTTAGAGCCAAAGAATTCCGATGAAATATTAAAAACAAATTAGCAGCATTTGAAATTTTACTGTACTTTTCTCTATATTAATTGCATGTAAAACTTTGATTGATTGGGCCACATGTTAATATTAACAGATTTCACTTAAATTTGGTAGATATTATTTTTTGGGCATTTAAAACAAATACGGGAGTGGAACCAAAGAATGAAAAAAAATCTAGCAAGAGTCCCCGATGTTACTCTTTTTCAAAAGGTCCAAAAAGTCCCCTGATTAAGAATATCTTAGGTAGGCTTTCGATTTCTGGGTTATAATAATTAATGAATTTGACTGTAATCGACAGGAATTGGGGTGATGGGATTGATTTGATTGAGGTACCTATCAAAAATATTAAAGAATTTTACCTTACAAGTAAAAAACTCAGATCGACAATTTTACAAAAAGACTTGTTGATAAATGCAAGATTCAGAGAGTTTTTCCTAAAAAGACTTTTAACATCAATTCATACAAATACCTTAAAAAATTAAAAATCTCTCTTAAATTTGACGATTAAAGATTTCCATTAACAGATACATTTTTTGGATTTGAATATTAAACAAATTGTAGATAAATTTAATCAACAAAAACCGTTTTATGTTATCAAGGAATGTTTTGAAAGAGAAGTCAAACTTTTAAACATCCATTCTATTTTTTTTTATCAAAATTAATTAGACCCCTAGTTTTCGGACATTCTAATCTGAGTATTCAAGAGTTATTGACATTTTAGATTAAGTGAGGGTTTTAGCAATAAATTTGGAGAAAAAATTATATTCGAATTACTTAAAATTACACAGGCCCACAAAAAAACAAAAGTGTCTGTGCAATTGACCAGACCTATATATTCTTATGTATTTTTCGACGCTGAATCCGAATTTGCAATAAA
>NC_046664.1:56394634-56422839 GCF_010883055.1 Belonocnema kinseyi
TAAAAATAGATATCGCCAATATCTAGTATCCAACATCTCACTATTGTAGTTGCGAAGTATTAGCGAAAATTCTACAAACTCAATTGATTAACCCATTAAAACCCTAAGGCACTTCTTAAAAGAAGCGAAAAATATTATAATGGAGTTCATGAATATCGCTATACATAGGTTCTAAGTCTTATTTTTTGATCAAGGGTCGAAAAAAGTTCTAGTTTTGTGATTTATGTAGTGGAAAACCTCCAGAACAGTATCCAAAACATCGATTTTTTGAAAAAAATATCAATTTATCACGTTTATTGTCCACTTACGCCGACTAGGAGTTGTTTTTTCAAAAAAAAAACGGCTTAAAATTCGTGATCAGCGACCTCAAAAGCCCCCAGTAAAGTATTTTCAATGTTTATAAATCGGTTTAAAATCGTAAAACTTGATTTTAATGTCATTTTAATCAAATTTGAAGCATATTTTCACTTTTCGCGATTTTCTGGCTTTTCATCGCCGTATGGTGGGTTGAAATTTTTGTAAAAAAAAAATCAAAACATGGTTTTCGATGTATTTTTTCCCGTAAAATTCGATTCTGGAGTCAAAAAAATAAAATTTTTCTTTATTTTTTTTTATTTAAAAAAAACCATGAAAAAATCGTAAAAAATGAGGGTTTTCAAGCAAAACCCCATAAAAAAGTAGCTGGACCCTACTTTTTTATTGAAAATTCGGATTCAGCGTCGAAAAATACATAAGAATATATAGGTCTAGTCAATTGCACAGACACTTTTGTTTTTTTTGTGGGCCTGTGTTATTGAAGACACTGAATCCGATAATAGTAAAATTCCGAATAATAAAATTGATGACTTTAGATCGAAATTTATGGGCTTATCTGATTATTTCCTAATAACGATCATTTAAAAACTGAGTTAAAAAAATAATTGACGAATGGTGTGATTTAAACAACATTTTTATTTTAAAATCTTCCAGAATTAATGATTACTAAATCAGGTAATAGGAGTATTACAGTAGCGATTTATACTGATGATTATATAAAAAAAAGTTACATATTTTTAATGATGAAGATACTTTTCAATTGATTCAAAATAATCCTATCAAAATGCTTCAAAAGGGGACTTTTTAAATTTTAGACAGAATGGGAACTAAAATTTGTTTATTTAATAGTATTGAAAGATGTAATAATGATACAATGAGTGCTAATCTTTTTTTATCTTACGGATTGGTTAATGCTCACAAAATTGATTATCGTTTACCACCTGTTATTTTCCCAATAAGTTTCGAACTAGAAAATTAAAAAAAAATTTATTGAGAAATATTATTAAAAAATCAAAAGAAATCTCAAGAACCTCATTACAACATAGTCATGTTTTTAAAAGTTATCTGATAATCTCATCATAACTTTGTATCAGATTTTGTGCCCTTTGATGTAATAGTAATGTTTTCTAAAATCCCTTATGCAAAAGTTCAAATTGCCATAAGAAAGCTTTGGGATTTGATTAAAATTAACACAAAAATTCCTCAAAAACATTGTCTTGGTAATATTAAATATGTTTTTCATACTGTATATTTTACATTTAATACTAATTTTTAAAACAAAAAAAAGTTCAGAACTCTCATAGAATCGGTTTTCTTCTCTTTTTCAACTGAAATTGCTGTAGAGAATTTAGAGAATTAAGTTTTTGAGAAACATGATTTCAGTATTGATTTGTATGCAAAATATATTGATAATTCAGCACTTAGTGTGAATAGAAACAATCTCGAGGTTCTTCTAAATACCGTTAATAGCATACATCTAAGATTACAAATAGGAAAACTATTTGTTCAGGAAAAACTCTTAGTTTTCTTTCTGATCGCTCTATTCAAAATAAGATAGAAGTTGTTGAAAACTTGATTCATAGATGCCTCAATTGATCAAATCCAGATTTTTTAAATAAAAATATTGAAGTATATAAACAAATTCTTTTTTAACCATTATCCTTTCGATTTTATTGAAAAACATGTGCATTACAGAATGAATGATATAAAATTACTAATAAAAATCAAAACACAAGTAATTTCTAATGTCTCTAATGAGCCGAAAAATGAGATAGTTTGGAAATCTGTTTTTAGTGGTGGATATTTTTCATATGCTTATTTTGCATAAAATTATTCCTGATAAAATGAATTATTAAAACTTTTTTGCGTCTTTAAATTTTTTCGTGCGACGAACCGTTTTCAGTGTAAAGCGTTATAAACCGAAAAAAGAAATTCCCTAATTTTTTTATTAATTTTTATTTGATTTTAACAGGTCGGGTTTGACTTGAAGTTTCCCATGTAAAATGCATGGAAAAAAATCACTTTTTTGAGTTTCTGGAATAATTTTTTAGGGTTTGAGAAATGTGACGGGAAAGTATGGGGGTCTGTTGAAGAATTATCCAACGATGAATTTCATGTATTAGTCATATCAATTTGACACCATGAACAACCTCCACGAGTACCTGAAAACTACCGTTAAAATCAAAAATGTCAATTCTTCATGTAATCGACCTTTTAAACACTGTATTTTTGTATTTTATTACTCCAAATTAAAAATATTCGTCAAGTGGGATATTTATTATCCTTTGTTAATCAATTTTCAATTATTCAAACAAATGGAATTTGTTTAAATAATTTCTTCGTCGAAAATGATTTTTTTCTCCTAAGATCTATTACTATTAGTCTAGCGGAATATTTATTAACATTGGTTAAATAATTTTTAATTGTTTAAACGAATGTCATTTGTTTAAACAATTTATTTTCAAAAATTCGTTTTTTTCCTTAAAAATTATTACTATTGGTCTAGTGGAATATTTATTAACATTCATTCCATAATTTTTAATTGTATAAGTAAATGGAATTTGTTTTGCTAATTTTTGTGTTAAAAATTATTAATATTTCTTCAGTGGAATATTACTCAACATTGTTTTTATTTTAATTTAATTTATTAAAAATTATTAATTAAATAATACTGATAAACTAATTACTATTAAATTATTATTCAGTCATTAATTATTACTGATAAATATTCCACTAGGCCCACAGTAATAATTTTTATTTTTAAAAAATAGGAAGGGAACTTATTTAAACAAATTCCATTTGTTTGAATAATTGAAAATTAATTAACTAATGTAATAAATATTCCACTAGACCAATAGTAATAATTTTTAGGGAAAAATGAATTTAAAAAAATATATTTAAACATATTCCATTAGTTTAAACAATTAAAAATAATAAACTAATGTTATGAAATATTCCAGATAATTAATAGTAATGATTTCAAGCAAAAAAACAAATATTTGAAAAAAAGTTATTTACACAAATTCCATTTGTTTAATAATTAAAAATTATTTAACAAATGATAATACATATTCCACTAGAGTCTAGACCAATATTAATCATTTTATTTAAAAAAAAGATAAGAATACCGTGCTCGAAAGGTCGATTTTATGAAAAATTAATATTGTATGTTTTAATGGTAGTTTTAAGGTACTCGTGGGGGTGTTTAGGGGTGTCAAATATATATGTGTAATACATAAAAATTTTCTTTGGATAATTCTCTACAGTCCCCCATACTTTCCCGTCACATTTTTTCAAACCCTACAAAATTATTCCTAAAACTCAAAAAAGTGATTTTTCTCCATGCATTTTACATGGGAAACTTTAAGTCAAAACCGGCACATGCTAAAATCAAATAAAAAATTAATTAAAAAATTAGGGCATTTCTTTCGGATTTGAAAAAAATGGGGGAAGGGGGATCGTTGCCCTCTAAAAAAAAGTTTATGAGCCACCTTATTGTACACTATCTATACTGAAGAAAGATCTCTTGAAAGGGAAAATATATCTTCCGATTGAATGCAAATGTATATTTTTAAGAGGAAATCGTTTCTGAAATTTAGGATATTTAAATTTGATGAAAATCAAACCTAAATTCCCTTTTTAAATTATAATATACAAGTTGATGTAAAGAAGTCCTGAAAATAAAATCAAGAATATAACGACCAAACTTGTAAAACCAACACAAAATGTTCCCATTAGAATCTGAAAAAAAGAACATTTTCCTCCCCTCCTTTCCCCTAAAAAATAACAAAAAAAAAGAAAGTTATTCGTCTTTACTTTGGAAAAAAAATAAAAAGCAGGAAAGAAAAATGGTTGCGAAACCTTGCGGTTGCGAAAAAATGGTCGCGAAACCTTTATCTACCACAAATGACATAATTTATTGTTCATATTCTCGCTTGATAAATTGTTTATAAAATTTGGTATAAATAGCGACCCTCAAAAACCAGAATTGATTTTAAAAAGTTTATTTACTAATCCTTGGCACATGATTAAGCTTTTTGCTATTATGATATTTTATTCACATTATTTATTCACGGCCTTATAAAAAATGCATTTTTTATAAATATAAGCTCCCTTTAAAGCCACAATTTTTAAGTTATTAGCGATTACCTTTTTTCATATCTTTAAAATTTACCTTAAACAATTTTTATTTTCTTGGGTAGCATTTTCGATACCTGATCCTCAATGTTTATAACTATTGTTGTTAATAAAAACCCTCAATTAAGAAAATCGTTTTTAACTTTATTTTTCATTAATACTTCAACATGATCAAGCTCTTCCACTCTTGCGATATTTTTTCGTAAGAAAATGCATTACTTATTCACGGACTTATGAGCAATATATTTTTCACAAATCTACGCTCCCACACAATCCACAATTTCTAAGTTATGAAAAAATATACTGTCGCCGTGATAGCGTTTTTTACTTAAATATTTAACTCAATGCCAATTGTATTAAAGCTTATAAATTTTATCTTAACCCGCAAATGTACATATCAAGCTCACTGGAGTAATGATGATAAAATGAAGGGAAAATTGTGGATTGTGGGGGAGCGTATATTTATGAAAAATATATTGTTTATAAGGCTCTAAATCAATAATGGCTCGTCGTACAAGAAAATATGGCGGTGGTAATTGTTAATAAGCTGAAAATTGCGACTTTTAGGTGCGCACTTATTTATAAAGAATGCATTGTTTATAAGGCCATGAATAAATAATGGCTTGCCCTACGAGAAAATATCACAGCATTGACAAATTTAATCAGGTGTCAACGATTAGTACAGAAAGTTTTCAATATGAATTCTGGTTTTTAAGGGTCGTTATTTATATCAAATTTTATAAACAATTTAGACAGAGAGAATATTAATATTTAATATTAATATTATTAATATTTGCTGAGCAAAATAGATTCTGTGGTATCACTTTGCTAATATGGCAATTCTGTCAAAAAATCACTTTGTTTATAACGCTGTACGTTGCAAACGTTTCATTGTAAGAAAAAATGCAAGACGCAAACAAGTTTTAGTTTTGCTTAGCTATGCTAATTATGATTTTATACACTTTTTATTAATAAATAATAAAATTGGTCGAAAAAATGGTGTAAACAAAAACTGACCCAGAATACGAAAACCTACCCAAGATATTCCTAATCAGATGAATTTTTTGACCTTTTAAAAAAAATTTACTTTCCTTAAACTGCGTTGCTAGTTTTATCGGGGAGGGGATAAGGTTGATTACGAGAGGGTGGGGTTATTAAGTGGAAATAGCTGTACGAACTTAGATAAAATTTAGAACTTTAATCGAATAAGAAAATCCAACTTTATTTTTGGGTAACAGCTCCTTTTTTTGACATTGATTCTGAACCAATATTTTTATATTATTACATTTTCCAAAAAGGAAAAGAAATAATCTAAAAAAAATTAAAGCATTTTTATAATTGATAGCATTACAATTAATTATTTTTACAAAAATTTGAATAAAAAGACTTCTCTAAAGAAATTGAGGTATACAATGATCTGAACTCAATTAAATTAACTCTTAAAATATTCATAAGCAAACACTGGAGATTGGAAGAAATCTTGGGTTTATTGTGTCTATTTAAAACTTTGTATTTATTATTGAGAAGCAATCTATTGTATCAAAAAATAATTTTAGACAATATAAGCATGAAAAATATTCATCATTAAAAAACGGATTTCCAAGCTACCTCACTTTTCGGTTCATTAGAAACAAAAATAACCAAAGGAAAAAAGGGAGAAAAAAGTCAAGCAAAACCAACCTTACATTTTTTCTTTTCTCTCTACTGTTTGTATTACTAAGGAGCCAAGATTTTTCGGGACCAATTTGGAAATCCTCGTTAGGGATGATTTATAGAATAATTTTCCTGTAAATAATCCCTAAACCAAGCATAATACCTGTAATAAAAAAACATGTATAAATATATACATTTCATATATACATTATAATCCAATCTTTTTTTCTCAGTATATCACGACACGAACTAAAATCCTGTTAAAAGTTACAAAAACATTCCCGAAAATTGAGGAAGTTTTATTTTAATATATATTAAAAAATTAAAACCTATTATATAAGATAAAAAACAAAAAATTATATTGCACAAATTTGACGAGGGGCCTAAATTGGCCCCGCAACATGTTAGTTCCCTGATTTTATAAAAAAGATGGAGAAAAGAAAAAGTGTGAGGTTAGTTTTGGTTGACTTTTTACCCTTTTCTCCGTCGTTTTCATTTGGTTATTTTTGTCTCTAATAAACTGAAACGTTTAACGTCCACTAATAATAATAATAATTTTTTGTTTCATAATTTTTCATTTACTGATAAGGCTACTATTATATTTTTGGTTCGGAATTCATCTCGTTTCATTAAAAATTTAATTATTTTGTTGAAAATGCAACTATCTTGTTAAAAATCATTCTTTTATCACAAATTTAACTAGTCTGTAAAAAATATTTTGAATTTTTGTTTGTTTCATGTTTGGTTAAAAATACATTTTGCGACTGAAAATCAAATCTGTCATTTTTTAGTTAAAAATTTATCTTCTTCAGTTAAAAATTCAACAATTTGGTTGAAAATTCATGTATTTTATTTTTAGTTGAAATATTTACTGTTACATGCTTTGTTGAAAATTCATATTTTTCGGTTAAAAACAAAATTATTTGATTTAAACACGAACTAATTTGTGAAATAATTATTTTTAATATTAGGGATTTATGATTACAGTTGAAAATTCTACTATTTGCTTTCGAATCAAATTTTATGTTGAAAATTTCACTGTTTTGTAGAAAATTAATCTTTGCAGCTTGAAAATTCAACAATTTGATAAAAAATTGAACTAGTTTGTTCAAAAATAAATTTTTGGTTGAAAAATCATATTTGGTGGTTGAAAGTTGAAGTTTTTTTGTAGATAATTCCTCTTTTCAGCTTAAAAAATAATTTGGTCGTAGTGGAACTCGTCTTTTTGGTTGAAAATTTAACAATTTATGTTTAAAAAGTTTTTTTTTTCTTCAAAGTTTGTTATCAGAGTTTTCATCAGAATGTGTAACTGTTTAATTTTTGCTTGACATTTTTGTCCTGTATATTGTCTAAGTTAAAAATTCAACTATGTGGTAGAAAATTCAACTATTTGGTTTATAATTCAAACATCTTGATAAAAATTCATCTTTCTTGATTGAAAATTGTATTTTTTCTTTAAAAATCATCTTCTCTAAATAAAAATTACAACTAATTTCTAAAACATTTATTTTTTAAGAGGGGAATTTCAACCATAAAGAATTACTTTTTTTTATTGTTAAATTTAAAAAAAATGGATGAAGTGTTAACCAAATAGTGGAACACTTAACTGAAAATTTTAATTTTCTACGGGAAAGGGCGAAATTTAACTAAAAAACATGAATTTTCCATAAATTATTGAATTGTCAACTAAAAAGAATGAATTATCAACCAAACATGATGGGTCTTCAGCTGAAATAATTTAATTTTTAGTTTAAAAATAAATGTTCAACTAAGGAATAACAATCTGTTTATAAAGTAGTTCAATTTTGACTCAAAAAGACGAATTTTCGACTGAAATGAAGAATCTTTGCATGATTAATTAATTTATAATAATTTTTATACCAAACACTTGACCCTTTAATAAAAAACATGAATTTGTGATCAATAATATTAATTTTGTACTGAAAAAGACAAACTTTCAACTAAAAAAAATAAATTTACAATAAAAAATAAAAGATTTACATTTTCAGTTATAAAAATTAATTTCCATTAAAAAACAGATTTTTCTACTAAATAACTAAATTTGTAACTAACGAGGCGAATTTCCCACTATAATGAAGATTCTTTAAGCAAAAAAAAAAAGAATTTTTAACAAAATTGCCTAATTTTTCATAAGGCATAATAATTTGGTTGAGTTTTCAAACAAATATTTCAAATTTGAGTTGAAGTGGTGAATTCTTCACGAAACTGAAGGATCTTCATGTAAAAAATGAATTTATAGCAGAATCGTTCAAGTTCTCACAGAGTAAAAATAATTTTTAGACAAGTAATTGACTTTACCGAAAAAAATGAATTTCTAATAAAAAAGATTAAGCTTATTTCGAAAGAGACGAATTTTCAACTAAAAAGGATAAATTGCAATCAAAAATGAAATATTCAAATTTGCAGTTATAAGAATTAATTTTCATCAACAAGAATAGTATTTTTCTACAAAATAGATACATTTTCAATTAAAGAAACAACTTGCCTACTAAATATGAAGAATCTTCAAACAAAAATTACTTACAACAAACTTTTTTTATCATCCACAAAGTAGAATAATATTTAGCCAGGAAAGATGAATTGCTGAATAAAAATGTAATATGGAATATTTGAATGAAAATAGACATTAATTTAAATTTCAAAACAATTAAAGGGGATTAAAAAAGGCAATTTTACGACCTAGTGCTTGAATTTTCTAAGAAAAAGAATATTTGTCAACAAAACAGTTCACTTTTCAATCAAAAAGGATAATTTTGAAAAAAATTGTGTAAGTTTTAACCAAGCAGATATATTTTTGAGTAAATCATGTCATTCTTATCTAGACAAGATATTTTTTCAAGAAAAAATTGTATAGTTACATGTACAATTTATACAAAATAATTAAAAAAAAAAAAGATTTCATTCACACAGTTTAAGTTTTAACGAAAGAGACGAATTTGCAAATAAAATAATGTAATTCCAACCAAAGAATACATATTTTAACAATGTAATTTAGTCATAATGATAATTTAAAAAGTAATCAAATACCTAGTTTCCAAAAATTCAGATTGCGATTTATAACCAACCAGGTTCCGTATTTCTAAATCGATTTTGATTTTTCTTTTTTATAAATAACACTCAGAGAAATCTTTTCTTAAAACAAAAGACATCCTTTTGACAAAGGTGGAATTTTCTGTAAAAATAAATGTTAAGAGGATAGTCTCTTACTTCAAAAGTTGTATTTTTGAAAATTAAATAACTACAACGCTTTAGGTTTAGTTACATATTCAAAAAAAATACGTTTAATAGTTTTTGCCATAATATTACGAGAAAATATTTTTTATATTCCATTCTTAACTTTAAAAAGTTTTATTTATATATAACAGATAGGCATTTAAAATATAAGATTATGTTTTCAGGCATATTGTTATTATATTCACCTTTTAATTTTTTAATTTTAATTTAATTTTTCTAATTTTTGAAAAATGTGGTATATTTTTTGCCAATCTGGTTTACAGAACCTTAATTTATCACAAAAATTTAGCATTTCGTGAGGAAAAATTTGATTGGATATTTCAACTTTAAAAAGATAATCCTTTTGAGAGAAGCTTCATTTCACCTTGTCGCAAGATTGATTTTTTGTTGTTTCAAAATCATATAGGTTCGATTCAAAAACATTTCTTGCAAGAGGATGATACTTTTGTTTTACGACCACTTTTTCACTAAGTGAATAATAAAAAAATAAGAACTCTCGAAAAGTTCTGATAAAAAAATGAATACTTTATATGGCTTTTGTGCGAATAATCTTCTAGAAAATCTGAAAAATTGCTCGATATTTTTCTCGAGAAAAGAAAAAAAAAAGACATCATGATCTGATTCCCCGTTGATGCGCCACTATCTCTGGCACGCTAGGCGCACCTTCGAGTCTTCGAGACAGGAGATTCACTCAGGGCCGCAGACCAAAGATTCAAAGCAATACAATCTTAAATGTCAATGAATACATTTGCATGAGCGAAAAGGAAACAGAACACAAAACAACTTCTATTTGTTTACGACTGATTGTACTTTCCACAGGCAAATGCCATATTCACAAGTGTAATGTATAGGATCGTGGGGTGCTAATTAGAGGTTAGTATCTATTGTGAAACATACAATGACAGATTGCCTAACAAATGAATGCAAAAGGTTGAAGCATTGTCACTCACATATTACGGATGGAAAGTGGTTTTAAGTGTGTATGCTAATTAACTTCACACATTAGTGTCAGCAGAAGCACGTTTGTCGAAGAATATTTCTAAAAAAAACTTATTTTGTTTAAAATTGTTTGCTAGTTTGGAAACTTTCCATTTCATTGGAAATATTAGTCTGAAAATAGTTTTTTAATTATTCATTTATAATGTTTTGAAATAAATCTTAGGCAATGATGTAAAGGAATTTAAAGAAGCACTACTCCCAGTTTATAATCATATATATACATATAACAATAGAGTAGGATGCCCTGTCCGGCAAAGTTTTTCGAAGAAAGTATCATTATTCACTATTATTTGACCAAATTTGCAGTGTATAATAATAGCCGAAAAATAATTTTCCCATATTCTCTTGTTTTTTAATATGAATCTAAGACAACATATAAAAAGCGATTTTAAAAGTAATAAGCACTACACCAACTCTCTACCTTATCAAAGTTTCAGATCTCCTTTTCAGCAAAGTTTTTCCAACAAAGTATCATGACTCATTTCTATATAGCAAAATTAGTCACTCCTGAGTTATCAGAAGTGATAAAGTCAATCTTCTATTTAATATCAAAATTATCTGATTTTTAGAATAAAAAAATGTGCAAGCCTAACTTCACTATCCTAGAGACGTGCAGTCGTGTGTTTTTAAAGAACTCACAAAAAAATGAAAAGTTATATTAAATTTTCAAATAATTTTGATAATAAATCAGGATAATTTTAATTAAATGATACTTTTTCATTTGAGAGCGGAGGTTTAGGTGCCGCCATGAATACTTAGCGGACATTTAAACGTTTCCAGCATATTTTGTTTAAAATGTACACTACTGTACCAAATTTTAATGGAATTTAAATAAAATAAATATATTTTTTACACAAAAATTATTTTTATTCGATGAACAACAGGTTTTAGAGTATTTTCTAACTAATTTTGTGTTGTTTAAACAATTATTAATTGTTGAAACCATTTTCTCTCCTGTAAAACGTGAAAAGTTATTTTTCAGGATTGATTGTACATTTGATAAACTAAAGGAATAAATAATGTTTCTTTTTCTAACAAATAAGGGAAAATATTTAAATAAATGTCATCAGTTCAAGCAATTTCGTTTCTTTCTATTCATAACAAATTATTATTTCCCGGAATTGATGATATAATTTATGAATGTTAAAATCAATATATTTTTAACTATATTTGCCCATTATTTAAACAATTTTTATTTATTAAAGCAATATTTCCCCTCTAAATCTTTAAAATTTATTACAGTGTGAAATCGGTAACGCATCTAGTGAATGCTAAAAGTGATAGTTTGTATGAAAGACAGTTTGTAATAATTTAAACAATCAATTATCATTCACTGGCGCTGGTTAATAAAAAAGGTGAAGAAAATTTTAGTTTTGTTGTGTTACATATATTATGTTGCTTATTGTTATTATTATGTCAGAATATTATCTTAATATTATCTAATATATCTTATTATCTTAGAATTATCTTAATATTATCTTATTTCAGAACTTATAACCAATAAAAAATGATCATTTTTTTAACAATTTTTTTTAGTTATGTTTTTGATATTTATTTTTATTTTAGATCGTATTTATTGTTGGAACAAAGACTGTTTAATAAGCGGAATATATAGTGCAAGCGATTTAAAAAGATAGAATTTTCTCTAACTTTCCTATGAAAATAAGCAAATATTATAAATTGTTTGAATCATCGCAAATTGTCTGTGACAAAAAATATCACTCTTGACATTCTTTATCGCTGACATTAGCATCAGAAAGTAATAATTTTCCACAATTTACAGCATACAAAAACTGTCGAAACAAATAAAAGTTCTTTAACGAATGGGTAATTATCTTAAGCAAAGAAGACATACTTTTGACATTCGGTGATTCTATCATTAATCCCAGCAAAATAATAACCTTTTACGATTCACAGAATAAAAATTGTTTAAATGATTAGCAAATTCATTATTTTTTAGCATTATTTATTTATAATAACAAAAATAATAACTTTTCACGATTTACAGGTAACAACAATTGTTTAAACAATTAGAAAATAGTACAAAGATACATAGGAACTAGTCACTTATCAAGGACAAATACGCGCTTAAAAAGTTTTAGAAAATATGGTCCTTAGCATGATTTTTACATAATTCACCCAGTTGGTAAAGTTTTTACAAATAAGTAAAAAAAACTAAAAGGATTTTTACAGAAACCTACAAATAAATACAATAAATTACTACCATAATTACAGGAAACTAGAATTTTTTTTTATTATTCTAACGATTTTTATACTTTTTTGTATTTTATTGTATTTTGTTGTATTTTATTGCAGTTTTAATTTCTTACGAGAATTTTCGAAAAGAAGTGTTACTACAAAATGTACAAATATTTGGAATGTTGGAATGAGATCATTTTAAATTAAGATGCGCACATGATTTATTTCTGTATGATATATTCTGCGTAAAAAATATTTTGTGTAGGAAAAAAAAATTACTAAACAATATTAAATTCTGTGCAGGAATTATTCGGTGTAGAAAAAATGTTGTGTAGAAAATATTTGGTGTTAAAATATTTGGTGAAGGAAAAATATGATTAGTATACGTTTTGTGTAAAATATATTTTGTGTAGAATAAATTTGTGTAGGAACGGCTGTTATCCTTTTAGCTCTTTATTTTGAAGCGTATATTTTAAAATAAAGAATTTTCAAATGCAGGTTTGGAAGACTCGAAAAAATTAAGAGCATTTAATTTTGTACATTTTTGGTGAAAAAATCGGTTCAAATTGATCAAATGTAAACATAATTATTATCATGACTTTTTAAATTAAACTGCCCAAGTTCGAAGTCACATACGGCCCAACGTTGGCCCATAGTCGGCAAAAATATTGCCGAAGCTCGACTGCCATTATCGCGCCATTGCCGGATTGATAACTACGGCCTTGACTTGGCAGCTAGGGCTTGGCTGCCAAAATGCGAAAAAAGGTATTTAAAGCATAAATATTAATTCATCACGAATACTTCAAATATAAATATTAATAGTCCTGTTTAGATTGAATATATATAATACATTTTAAACATTATATTACAAATAAAATTTCCAACGCTACGGGGTATCATCGAACCTACATATCTATATACCTAAATCTATCGCTTAGCAGTCCGGAGTGCTAACCACTGCGCTAAACCGACAAGTTGAAACTCTGTGAAAAAGCGATCCTCATAAGCTGCAGTTCAGAAAAGTTAAAGAACCAAATTTTAAGCTCTCTTTTTCTAATTATTTATTATTATGCGACGTTGTGTAAATGTAAAACACATGAACTGTTAACAGGAATATAAACACAATAATTTTTAAATAAATAATTGAAGTCGATTACAATTTTTCTTCGCGTAATATTTCATATTTTCCGATGCAGGATACTTTACAACTAATTGCAATGAAAGGAAATGTCATTTTTCATAAACATTAAAAAATTTTAATATCAGAACTTAACAAATTTCACCTTGAACTTTGACAATTTGTCAATAAATTATTTCTATCTTTCATGTAAGATTTGTTTAGTAGGTGCTAAAAGTGAGACTTGGCAAAATAAATTGCCGATTCTGGGCCAAGCATTGGCGAAGGATCGGCAAATATAAAAAGCTAATATAGGCTGCCAGCACTGGCTCAACATTGGGTCGATTGAAATAAAACAAAGTTTGCTGTGATAAAAGTGACACGACATCGTCATGAAACATATTTGCCCGTACTAAAAGTAAGACTTGGCGCAATAAAGTGCCGATGCTGGGCCAAGCATCGGTGGTGGATAGGCAAATATAAATAACCAATATAGGCTGCCAGAACTGGCTCAACAATGGGTCGATTAAAATGCCGATATTGACCCAATAACTTTAGCCGACCTTTGGCTGCCAAAATTGGACCAACATTGGGCGGCGTATTCAGCTCCGGCAATTTGCACTTGGGTGCATGCCGGAGTTAATTAAAAAACTGATAAAAAATCTTTGAATTTTTCTTAGGACGCATCTGCTTTATCTATTCGTCATTATACGACTGCATATCGTTCGAATATTATTTATAATTTCAAGAATTGAAACTTCATTCAAACATTTTGGTTAATTTTAACGACTACTGCTATAGTCTAAGGATATGACAAAAAAGTTGTTTGAAAAATAAATATCTATGTATTGCGAGTACTTTGAATATTAATATTAATGGTCCTGTTTAGATTGAATCCATATATTACATTTTAAACATTATATTACAAATAAAATTTCTAACGCTACGGGGTATCGAACCTATGTCTATATACTTAATTGTAGCGCCTAGCAGTCGGGAGTGCTAACCACTTAGCTAAACCGACAAGTTGAAACACTGTAAAAATCATCCTTATAAGGTACAGTTGAGAAAAGTTAATGTAAATGTAAAATACACGAACTGTTAACAGGAATATCAATGCAATAATTTTTCAATAAATACTTTAAATCGATTACAATTTTTCTTTGCGTAATATTTCGTTTTCTCCGCTGTAGGCTACTTTACAATTGCAGGAAATTTAATTTTTCATTAACATTCAAAATTTTTAATGAGAGAACTTGAAAATTTCATCATGAACTTTGACGATTTCTTAACAACAACATTTTTATTTTTTATTTTTTTATCTTTTAAAATATAAATAGCCAATATAGGCTGCCAGATCTGGTGCAACATTGGGCCGATTAAAATGCCGATTTTGGCCCAATATCGCTGGCCGAATTTCGGCTGCCAAAATTGGACCAACACTGGGCCGTGTATTCAGCTCTGGGAATTTGCACTTGGGTGTATTTCGAGTATTTATAATTTAATAATAATGAATTTCACAAAATGATTCTGAGCTTATGAGTAAAATTTAAGAATGTACAGATTTTAATATTCAAAATTGAACTGTTTAAATTAGTAGACACATAATTAAGGGCTTTTATTTAATGCCAAATTCTATTCAAATGTTATTTCACTTTGCGACATTTAATTTTTAATTCACTATAAATATTTAATAATATTTGTCTTTTCGTATAAAGTGAATAAGTATAAATCATATATTCGAAGCCAACCAATTCACAACTAAATTATTTCAAAAAGAAAGCCTTCAATTGTTTGAATGTCAGAAACGTCAGTTTGCAAATCAGAATTGTATTGCATTGAATGTTAATGTGTAAGTTTATTAAGTAAGTTTATTATTAATAATATTTTTGATTTAAAATTGCTTACAATTTGTTCAAGCTAGAATATTGAATTGTTAAATGTATAGAAATTTTAAGCTTTTCGGTATAACGGTATTATTTTTTAACCATTTAATTGGAATTTTGTGAAAGCTTCTATTTTAAACGGGTAATAACTTATTGAGCGTTCGAATTAAAGCATTTTTAATTTTACTTTTTAAAGGTTAAAATTCAAGAGTCGCACTGTGAGCCCTATTTCGTTAATATTTACTATTCTTATACAGATTTTAGAAAAAATAGCTTATCATTATCGTTTTCTTGTTTTTTCTTCCTTCTTATTATCGTCTATTGTTCTGCTGGATCACTTTTCTCCAACTTTGAGATCCAAGCAATGCCGCAGGATTTTTTAATAATAACGTAGTTTACAAATGTTTATCATTAATTTTTTATAAAATTTTGAAACGAATATAAGCTTGTAATGCAATTAAATAATGATAAATAATAATAATTTATTAATAAAAATAATCCAAGGCAATTTTAAAAATAATAAGCACTACACCTACTACCAAATCATCTGTACCTAACAGAACTTTCGGAAATACTTTTCAGCAAATAATTCAGTCTCCACTAAGACTTATGTATGCACTAATAGGTCCCCGAGATTACTCTTCTTCAAAAGGTCACAAAAGGCCCCTGGTTACAAATACCTTGGGTAGGTTTTCGAAATTTGGATCAATTTTGGTTTAAAAAATTTTATTATTAATTCAAAAAGATTATTTATAAAATCATTTTTAGCATGGCTGAGCAAAAATAAAACTTTTTTGTTTCTTGCATTTTTTCGTACCAGCGAACCGTTAGCAATGTGCAGCGCTATAAACAAATGATTTTTTAACAAAATTGCCATATTTGCAGTGTTACCTCAGAATCAGTTGCTCAGAAAACTTTAAAACCTGTACACTCTCTATATCGAGGATAGATCTCTCGAGACAAAAAATAAATCTTTTGATCGAATAAAGACTTACCTCCTTAAATTGTTGTTAAAAAGTTACTATTTTTAAAAGAAAATCGTTAAGACTCTTTATTTATTATTAAAAAATCATTCAGACCAAGTAGCGTTATGATATTGCTTAAAATTGTTGGGAAATCTTTATCTACCATCAATATCATAATTTATTATTTATAATCTCGCTTGCTAATTTCTTTATAACAATTGATTCAAATAATGACCTTCAATAACCAGAATTGTTAAGAAAAACTTTTTTTTTAATAATCCTTCACACATGATTAGGCTTTTCACTCTTATGATATTTTTTCATACCATCTGGCATTATTTATTTACGGCCTTATAAAAAGTATATTTATTTTTAATATACGTATCCCTTAAAGCCACAATTTTCAATTTGTTATAAATTACCTTTTTTATATCGTTAATTTTACCGTTAATAATATGATTATCTTGGGTAGAATTTTCGATACCTGATTCTCATTGTTTATAACTATTGTTATTAACAAAAACGCTCATTTAAGAAAATTGATTTTTCGTTAATTTGTTATCAATGCTTCAGGCGTAATTAACCTTTTCATTTTTGTAATATGTTTTTGTACGATGAGTCACAATTTATTCACGGCCTCATAACAATGTATTTTTTATAAATATGCGCTCCCCTAAAAGCCACACTTTTCAAGTTATTAGCGATTAACTTTGTTCATATTCTTAATTTTACCTTAAAAATATAATTATCTTGGGTAGCATTTTCGATACCTGCTCCTTATTGTTTATAACTACTATTTTCATTAACAAAAACTTTCAAAAAGAAAATCGATTTTTTATTTATTATTTTATCAATCTATGGAACAAAATAAAACTGTTTTCTCTCGTGATATTTTCTCGGACGATGAGCCATTATTTATTTACGACCTTATAAATAATGTATTTTTTATAAACATACGCTCTCCTAAAAGCCACAATTTTCAAGTTTTTAGCGATTACCTTTTATTATATCCTTAATTTTACCGTAAAAATATTATTACCTTGGGTAGCATTTTCAACATCTTTCCCTTATTCTTTATAAATAATGTTATTAACAAAAATTTTTAATTAAAAAAATTTATTCTTCCTTAGTTTTTTTATTATTCTATGGTACAAAATAAAACTTTTCTTTCTCGAGATATTCTCTCGTACGTCGAGGCATTATTTATTTACGGCGTACGGTAAACTTAAAGATATAAAGAAGGTAATCGCTAATAGCTGGAAAATTGAAAATTTTCGGTGAGCGCATATTTATAAACAATACATTGTTTATAAGGCCGTGAATAAACAATGGCTCGTCGAACGAGAAAATATCACCTTTTTGTGAATAGTTTTATCATGTGTCCAGGAGTAATAAAAACAGTTTAAGTCAATTGTTTTTATTCAAGTTCATTATTATTATTATTATTATCAATTGTTAGGAAAATTTAGCAAAAGAAATTATGAAAACAAATTATGTTATTATTGCTCGATAAAGGTTTCTCAAGAATTTGAAGCAATATTGTGACATTGCTTCATCTGCATGATCAAGAGATCTATTGTCGATATAGACAGTGTACCAATTTTAAAGTTTTCTAAACAATAGATTCTGAGGTAACACTGTCCAAATATGGCAATTTTGTTTCAAAAATCATTTGTGTATAACGCTGTGTATGCCGAACGGTTTGTCGTACAAGAAAGTGCGCAAAAAAGTTTTATTTTTGCTTAGCCATGCCAAAAATGATTTTATAAATATTTTTTGTGAATAAACTATGAAATTATTTTAAAAATAGTTTAAACAAAAATTGACTCAAATTTCTGAAACCTACCCAAGATATTCGTATTCAAAGGCCTTTTTTTGACCTTTTGAAGAAGAGAAATCTCGGGGACCTATTAGTGCATACAAAAGTGTTAGTGGCTACCGGATTAAAAGTTTTTCGATGAAAGTATAATCGTTTATTATTATTTAGAAAAGTTTCCACTACATCCATTAGTCTAAAAATGGTTTCCACATATTCCTTTATAAAATTTTGATAAGAATCTACGGAAATAATGTAAAGAAAGTTTAAAAAGACACTGCACCCACTCTCTAATCCTCTATACCTAACGGAAGTTTCGAATGCTTTTTTCGACAAAGTGTTTCCAACAAATCATAATGGTTCATTATTATTTAAATTAAGCAAGAATTCAATACATATGTATATATTTTATGATAAATATGTAGAAGTATAAGTTCAAGCATAAATCAGATACTGTAGATCTATGAATGTTAATGAACTTATAATATCTTCCTATTTCCCTGAGCGATGTGCTGAGAGATGTATGCATTCCAACTGTAATTTAAAGTGCGTTTGTGTACCTTCTTTAAAGTATACAAAATATAGTATTAGTTTCTCAGAATGGGGGTTTTAGAATAGGCTGAAAAGCGGATCATGGTACATGACTAATGTAGAATGACGTAACGGTTGGAGGAACAATATCTGCAATCGATTAGAATAAAATCGTGATCTTGCGCCACGTCTTGCAGCGGCCATGTAAGTTGTGGGACGTCACCACATACGTGGTACGTATTTACGGTAGTGAGTTAAGGAAACCGGTTTTCAGGTTCGAACTGTTCCTTGTTACATGACCGGCGACGAGGCTGGAGTCGGTCTACCTACATCCTGTATATTTATGCTGTATGGTGTATGAATGTTTTCTGTGTGTATGTTATTATCAGGGTGATTCATTCTACAAGGAAAAAAAATATATATTTTTTTGAATCTGGACAAGCACACTAATCTCATGGTGAAAAATTGTTGTTTACCCTTAAAAGATGTGTCGGAGAATATTTTTCTAGAAAGATTGTAGGGTATAAAGACTTACAATATTGAATCGTACAATTTGTACATAGCATAATAATAATATACTATGTATAAATTAATTATAAGTAATAAATAATAAATACAGGTATAAAATTCATATTTCCCAAGACTTCACAAAAATTTCAAAGATTGTACAAAGATTTCACAGATTTCGCAAAGATTTCGGATAGATTTCAAAAATTGAATGAAGATTTCAATGATTTCACCGAGATTTCAAGAATTTTATCTATATTACTGAATTTTTCGGAAATATATGAAATATTTCACAAAGATTTCAGATATATTTAAAAGATTAGGCAAAGACTTCAATGATTTCCAAACGTTTTCAAACATTTTGGATAGGTTGAAAAGTCTCCCCAAAGATTTACATAATTTCTCAGAGATTTTAATTATTTCAAAAATATTACAAAAAATTTTTTTTAATATTTCAAAGATTTCCAAATAGTTTACAAAGATTTCGCAAAAATCTCAGAAGATTTCATGTATTACACAATTATCTCAATGACTTCTCAAATATTTTGATGATTTCGGATATTTATAAGACTTCAAAAAGATTTTAATGATCTTCCAAATATGTAATACTAAATATTTTTTGAAATGTTACTAAATAATTTTTCAAATATCACCCAATATTTTTTAAATATTGTAAAGATTCCTACAGAGTTCACAAAGTTTCACCAAAATTTAAGGAAGCTTGCACAAAGATTTCATTGATTTCCCAAATATTTTTAAGATTTCCGATAGATTTAAAGGACTTCACAAAAAGTTGAATGATTTTCTAAATATTTCAATAATTTCACATATATTACCTAATATTTAAAAAATATTAAAAATAATGGGCAAATGCTTTAGATAGATTTACAAGATTAGGCAAATATTTGAATGATTTCTCAAAGATTTCAAAGATTTTGAATAGTTTTAAAAATCTTCAAAAAGATTTCAATAATTTCTCAGAGATTTAAATTATTTCACAAATATTACAGAATATTTTTTAATATTCTAAGGATTTCCAAAGATTTCACAAAAATTTCGCAAAATTTTTAGATAGATTTCATATATTGCACAATGATTTCAATGATTTCTTAAATATTTTTAAGTTTTCGGATATTTAAAAGATTTCAGAAAAAATTTAATAATTTCTTAAACATACCAAATATTTTAAACATATTTCAAATAATTTCAAAAATTTTACAGAGATTTCGCAAAAAACTAAGGTGTATTTCAAAAAATTTAAATGATTTTTCAAAGATATCTCGAAGATCAAAGTTAAACATTTATGTAAAAATCGGAACTTGCTAGCAGTTATCTAAGCACATTTAAAAAGTAATAATATATTCGTATTATATGACTAATAATGAAGAGAAATGTTAAGTTTCAACTCGATTCAAAAAATATTTAAAGTTCTTAATAAAAATTACAAAATTGTCTTTTTTACATTCTCGTAACTTTTATGATTAAGAAAGTATTATAATTGTCCAAAATTTGTTAGCAGCTGTCTGTCTGTTCATTGGTTTATCAACCACCTATTTTCGATAAAAATACAAGAAAGAGCATTTAAAAAATTTTTGGGATAATTTTTTGTGTGCTTTAAAATTTTCGTGTACGGCTATTTGTATTATTCAAAATGCCAAACAATTTATTATTGTAAATTTTGTCTAGAAAAAAAAACTTACCGGTGTTAGAGCATTTATAAAATTTTTGAATTAATCGAAAATCAAAAATTGTAACCAAAAATCGCTTGATATGAAATAAAGTCATGAAAAGAAAAGTGCTGCTTTTTGAAAGTCTTAGAAGACTATAATAACTACTTTTTGGATTTTATTGAAAAATGGAAAATTCTAATTTTGATCGCACGAAAAATAAGGAAAAATAAAAAAATTCCATTTTGTGATCAAACTATGCAAAATACATACGAAAAAAGATGAATACACAAAAATTGTGATCCCGAAAAAGGCTTACAAATTTGTTAGTAATCAGTTCTTTATAGGACGTGTAGTTTTTGTTTTATTCGTGAAAAACAACATTGAAAATAGGAAAAATTAAAATTTTTAAACGGCAAAAGGTACAGAATAAAGTTGATGAGCGAAAGCTGTTTATCCAGAAAAGAGGTACCGATTTTATATATATTATTACATTCTTATCATTTATGATTGAGATAGAATTGTCCGGAATTTAAAACTAAAATATTTAAATTTAGAACCAAACGATACGAAATACAAAAAAAAAAAGATTTTCAAGAGAAATTGTAGCTTTTAACAAACCAAAAAAATTCTTTCAGCAATTTTTCAATACGAGTCCTCATTTGTTTTTATTTATCGAAAGTAGTATGCAGAAAATCGAAAATTCAAAGCTTGAGCCAACGAACGACGCAAAATACGGGGAAAACTTTTCGAAGGATTTTTAGCTCCCTTGCAGCCGGCAGATTGTTTCTTAAAGGAAATACCTGTCAAGCCTCATTCGGTTTGCGTCACCTCTAAATATTTTATTAAACAAAAAATTATTTTTGTGTGAATTCGAACAAATTTCCAGGCGATATGGATAACGGCTCGAGAAAAAGAAATTTCCAATTAATTTTTTTATCAACCTAATGTGCAATTGTGGGGCAATGTGTATATTGTGGGTGATTTCATGGTGAAAATACGACGATAGTAAATTAGATTTTAGAACATACGAGAAACGATGGCACATGTACTCGTGCCCGGATTTGGGAAAGTTAAAGGTCCAGGTCCCTGGCGGTCTTTGAGTTCAAGACTTCAAGCACTCCACTCTATGTTGCAGAACTGGACTTTTCAAGCAGTAAATCTTCCAACATACGAAATTTCAGAAACTTAACACGTGTGAGGTATTCCTCAAGGATAACTAGAAACCACAATATGCTGGTAGTTACTCATTTTCTAGAGAAATTCGTCATTTAGTTTAGTATTTGTACATCAAAGTTATGAGGATCACAAAGTTGAAAATCCCGAATTTTTGGAGTGTACTCTTTATCCAAAAAATATAAATACCACGATTTTTGTACAGATTATAGTGAACTTAGCAGAACAAAATTATAAAAATATGGGATAATGAATATTTTGCAGATGAAGGTTTTACTTATAGTATGATAGAGTTTTGAGATTTGTAGTCAATTAGCGATTATTTGCCAGTGAGTGAAAGGTGAAAAAGTGCGATCATCTCACGATCATTTCAGAATATTCAACTTTGAATGGCTTTTGGTCCCTAAAAATAAATTACAAATAATCTGATATATATATATATATATATATAAATTTCTTTGATTCTTTCTGTGCACAACGATATATCTTAGAGTCATACATAACAATTTGTGATTAATTTATTAAAAAAAAGTAGTGGGGTGTCATCTCAAAAATTAAATAAAGTACAGAAATAATTCTGAAAGCAAATTGCATATTTTTGCTTTCTGAAGATGGCGTATCTAGTGGCAATAAACAAAAACTTGCGCTTAAAAATATTTAAATTATTTTCTTTTTCAAAAAATACAAACTTTCTCTTGTAAGTCAAAACACTCCCCTAATGTTTTATAAAAAATTCCTTCATCCACACCTTAAATACAGATAAACAAACAAAAAACAAAGCACTTCTTCAAATTTTCAAACCAATTTTCTTTTAAAATTTAAATTATCAAAAAATAGTTCAAAGCAATACGATTTATAAATTCATATTCATAATTTCATTTAAACATTTATTACCTTTCCTAAGTGATTTGAAATTTCAATAAATCGATGAAATTCGACTTTTTCGCTTTTTTCTTGTACTGAGAGTTACGGCAATTTCACCTACTATTTGACGATTAAATGTCTCAAGTACGTAAATGCGAATGTATTTGCAATATGTTGCAACAATAATATATAAGAAATATTGAAAAAAAATGTTATTGACTTTGAAATTAAATTATTTAATTTATGCTAGAATATGCCCAAAATGCTATCCTGGGTACTTTTCAAAAATAAGATTGCTAATTGGATGTACACATATTCCAAATTTAAAAGCCAGCTAGAAACTTATTAAAAATATATACATATTTAAAATGCATTATTTAAAAAAATGTGTTGTATACTAAACTTTTTCATTTTTCTTCTATGTTTTGAAATGATTTTTATTTTATTTTTTTCAGTGAAAATATTATGACATACTAATCTCTGAATACTTGATATTTTAATCTTATATATAACTTCTTATTATAACTTTTTTTATTTCCTTTGTTACTTTCTTAAGAAAATATTCTTTTATTCTCGTGGTTTTTTCTAAATTGTAGGTTTTTTGAATTTATGATTATAAAGCTATGTGTCGATAGATAACCTTCAAAATACTATTAATAATTAATAATAACTAATAATTAACAACTTAATCCTTTTTTGAAAATCATTGCCGCTTCTTTAAAAATTACTCTGGTTTTTAATTTTTAAGGCTTATTAAAATTCTGATTTTACTAAAATTTACATTATCTACATTAAAATTGTTTCATGTAATTCTTTTTTACCATTTTTATTTTTGTTAACTATCTGGAGATTAAATTAGAAAAATGAAATTGCCTAAAAAATTTAAGTTATTATAATGTGGTTGGAGAGAGTGTTGGAGGAGATTATAGATTTGTAGATTAATCTTGAATTCAAAATTTTCTAAAATATTTTCCTCTTACCTAATATTTATTAAAAATCAAGATGTCAATAATATTGAACGAAAATGGCTTTAAAATTAAAAAATTTTATATTTAGTAATTCTGAATATTATTAATAATTATTATAATGGGATTATGATTTCCTTTTAATGTTTCTTTTTATATTTTTGAAAAACAAAAATGATACATTTTGATAAAATTCTTAACTGTGAACTTTTCTGGGAGGTCATTAAATTTTCGTCAACACGTGCTCTTTTACAAGTGGTCTGTTTGGGACGTATTGAGTCGCTCGTAAAGCTCGAGTCCCTCGTCCATAATAGGGGTCCATAATAAGGGTCTTTGTGTTGATCTTCTTCAATTTTTGTGAAAGTAAGAGCAAAATTGAAGTTTTCAAAGTGACTTTTTTATAAGAATTATAATAATGTTTTAACTATGTTTTTCAATATTACCAATGTAATTAAATTAATTGTTATAGTTTTCAATTAGCGATTGCCGGATGTGCGAAGGACATACATTATTTTTTATTTCATTTTATTCAGAGTATATTTCTAGAAAATAAATAATTCTCGTATGATGGTCACATGGTCGGTCACATAGTCTATGGTAATTGCTTTATTTCTTAGTAATTTAATACAAAATTCGACTTTTTTTTAAAACCCACCTATTTGATTATTTCTATTTTTATCTTAAAACGTTCGTAGTGTAATATAGAAACACAATCAATACAAAATCATCCAAACAAAATTTTATCCAATATTTACCATATATTCTCATGAGAATTTTGTAATTTATCAGTAATCAAGTATAAAAGTCGAATTTCTTCCAAAAACAACATGAAACGGTATTTTTTGAAACATCATTTTTATAGTTACTGATTTCGATATCATTAGTACACTTACTAATTACGGCTGATATTACTAGCCAAATAAGAAACTGGAACAAGAAAACTCCAATGGAGTTTATCAAAATAAAATCGTACCATTTTCTTATAACTATAGAATACATTCAAGAGCAAGAATAGATTGTTATAAATTATAAGAAATGTATTTTTATTTATTTATTTTCTGTAAATTTATATCAGCATGTTAACTTTTTGCCTTAGAAAAATAATTTGAGAAATTATTGATTTATATCAATAAATATTAAGAAGATTGTTTATAAGCTCCACGTTTGTTTACTTATTCTAAAAAAGTTGTTCAAAGAAGTCTATTGCAAACTTCAATTCTAAACTCAAAGTTGGCCAATTGTTTAGGTATAAGTAATTAATTTCATAGTAACTCATAAATGTAATTTTTCAATAAAAATTAGTAAGTCTTCATTAAAGCTTAGGATTATAGATTAATATAGAATATTATAATACCGATAAGATTAATATTCTTGATTTACTTTATAATTCAACTGTTTGGTTATAAATTAACATTTCTGTTGAAAACTTATATTTTCAAATTAAAAATATAACTGTTTTTTTAGAAAACTTGTCTTTTTTGGCATAAAAATTAATTCTTTTTGGTTCAAAAGTTTACTACTATATTTTTATTTTGAATTCTTCTTAATTAAAATTAATAAATAAATTGAAAAATTGAAAAAATTAATCACACTTTTAAAATAAAATATTTTTGTTAAAAATTCATCACATTCTGTAAAAAATTCAACTTTTTGCAAAAAATTCATCTTTTTGACTTAAAAATTCAACAGTTTGGTAGAAGTTTTTTTCTTTTTTGACTAAGCATATTTTTTCATTAATATTTCAACTATTTTGTGGAAACTTCGTCTTTTTAATTCAAAAATTTATCTGTTTAATTATGAATTTCACATTTCTTAAGCAAACATGCAACTGTTTGAATAAAGTTTATTCTGTTTAGGTTGAGGCTTCAGCAGTTTTATTGGAAATTTGTTGTTTCCTTAAAAATTATTTTAGCTGCTTGCAATTTGAAATTAAAATATTTTTTTGGCCGAAATGTCAACTTTTATATTTCTCGATAAGAATTAACCCCTTTTGGATAAAAATTACGCTACTTGGTTAAAAGTTGTACTATTTTGTACAGAACTTATCACTTTACTGAAAAATTCACCTGCTTGGTTGTAAATTACCTTTTTTGTTGAAAATTCATATTTTTGAGTTAAAAATATAACTGTTTTGTAGAAAAGGCTTTTTGGTTGGCTTGGAAATTTAATTATTAGGTAGATAATTAATGTTTTTTTTTAAAATGAACTTTCTTGTTGAAAATTCATATTTTTAGGATTCAAAATTATACGATTTTGGTAGAAAATTGAAAAATTTGATTCCAATATTTTTTCTTGTGGTAGAAATTTTATCTTTTTGGTCACAAGACGAACAGTTTGGGTGAAATTTTTTTGAAAATTAATTCAACTATTTTTAATTTATATTTTTAACTCAAAAATAAAAAATTTTCAACAGTCAAGTTAAGATTTAGAACAAAACAGTTGAATTTTTAAGTAAATCGATAACATTAATCTTATTCATATTTTTAATATTCATTACTAATCTATAATATTAAATTTTAATGCATGCTTATACTAATTTTTATTGAAAAATTAAATTTATGAGTTACTACCAAATTAATTACGTTAGCAGCTGGCAAAATTTGAAGTTAGAATTGCAGGTGTCAATAAAGTAATTTGAACAACTTTAAAAAAATAAATAATCGGTTGAACAGCAAGCGTGGATTTCAACTTTTTTGTTGAAAATTCATATTTTAGAGTTAAAACTATATCAGTTTTGTAGAAAACTTTTGTTTTTGGTATGAGAATTCAATAATTTTGGTTTTGAAAATTATGTTTTTATTGCATAAAATTGAACAATTAGGTTGAACTATTTTCCTTTTTTTTTAAAGAATATTATTTGGTTGGCAAATCATCTCTTTTGGTAGAAATTTTATCTTTTTTGGTTACAAGTCGAACTGTTTGGGTGAAAATGTTTTTTTTTTTTAAATTAATTCATTTGTTTTTAATTCATAATTAAAACATTTTTTGGTTGAAATATCGAATATTATATTTTTTACAAGAATTCGTCTTTTTTAATAGAAAATTAGTCTTTTTATTTTAAAATTTTAAAATTTTTTAGAAAATTTAAATATTAGGTTATTCAAAAAAAGTTCAATTTTTATCAAAAAATATAATAGTTGATATTTCAACAAAAAAAGATTTTAATTTCAAACTGAAATCAGTAGAATTAATTGAAGATAAAACAAAGAATTTATAACAAAACTGTCAAAGCCTCAGCCTAAACAGATTAATTTTCAACCTCATTTGAATTTTTGCACAGAAAAGATAAAATGTTAATCAAGAAAGATTTTTCAGTCAAGAAAAAAAATGTAACCAAACTGTTGAATTTTCAAGTCAAAAAGACGAGTTTTCTTCAAAACAGTTATACATATTTTTAACTCGGAAATATAAATTTTCAACATAAAATTTAATTTACTTTATTTATTTTAAAAAGTAAATTGATAATATTAATCTTATTAATATTCATAATATTTGATAATATTATCTAATATTGAATTTTAATGCATACTAACTAATTTTTATTGAAAAATTAAATGTATGAGTTACTATTACATTTCTCTCCTAAGCAGTTGGCAAAATTTGAAGTTAGAATTGGAGGTTGCAATAAAGTACTTTGAATTACTTTTTAGAATAAATAATCGATTGAACGGCAAGTGTGGACCTTACAAACAATATTTTTATATTTAATCAAAACAATACTGTGAAATTTGATTTGAAAAGAGGCCAAATTGATCGGATCAGTAATTGGAAACCCAATTGTGTTCATAACTTATTGAATAAAATCGCCGAAAAACTCATGATTTTTATTCTGAATTCATAGTGACCACACTTCCATAGAGTAACACGCTGACCACACTTGGGTCCAAGGACCCAATACTCTAAAAAATGCTGAAGTCTAAGAAGTAGAAAAAATACTATCTCCATTTAGGAATACATAACTTTTTTAATTGTCGATATAAAGAGATAAAAACTTAGTAACGATTTCTCCAGATGAACCGATTTAAAAAAAATATAGTATATTTAAAAAAGTAAGGTTATTGGTAGAGCAGGTCCCCTTATCAGAAGTAAAAATATATCAAATAAAGCTAAAATGGCAATACATAATTCTATATTTGTACCGACAGTACTATAC
>NC_046664.1:56422939-56443451 GCF_010883055.1 Belonocnema kinseyi
ATGAGACCCTACTTAGAAGAGACATAAGAAGTCACAGAAACGCGAGAGCCTGCATGAAAAAATGCACGGACATAAAAGAAGCTAGAGAAGTATGCCAGGACAAGAAAGCATGGCGACAAATAGTTTAAAAAAAGAGTGTCAGTAGAGTAAATGACGCCTGAAACAAAGACCTTGGCTACTAATGGACCCAAGTGGGGAACCTTACATAACGGCTTCGTGAGGTTCTTCGCTTGGGGTGATTGCTAGAGAGATTGATCAGCAACCTGGGTCGGAGCAGTGTTGCGGAACGAACGTGTTATTTACATAAATAGCACGAGAATTCTGGATCAATCTGAAAAATCTCTATCCTACCCACACACTACTCCTTTCCCCTGCCGAGTGAGCCACGCCTACCCCGAAAGGGAAATGGTTTAATGGTGTAATAATAATAATAATAATAATAATAATAGTTATTTTGAGGAATGAATAACGGCAAAAAGAGAAAAAATAAATCATGCGTTTTTGTCAAAATACTCTATTGTATTACTTGTTATAAACAATAATACTTGAAAATATTAACGAATTCTTGAAACTAAACATCGTAGGCATACAATTAAGACAAAATAAAGTAATCTTCCTTTTATTGTATGTTACTGCAATCATTCATTACACATGGAGACGCTATATGTCTTTTACAAAAATTTGGACATTGACAAATGTACTTTCTAGACTTTATTATTTAATCTGAATTCAGTATACGCTAAAATAAAAATTGACTCCAAAAATCACTTTCGAACGTACTGACCACACTTGGGTCCAAAGGACCCAACACAATTTATAAAAAGATGCTGAAAATAAACTAATAGTTCCAGTGTCATGCTAAACATCCTGAAGCGTAGTTAAACTCTCCTTTGCATTAAGCTACTTAAAATTTCATTACGAAAGACCTCTGGGTCCCGAAGACCCATGTGTGGTCACTAAGAGTTGTATAAAAAATATAAAATGTATAAAAAATGTGCAAAAACATTACTTTTTCTATTACTATAGAAAATTCAATTAATACAAGGCTATAAAAGTTATGCGGGCAATTTTTCAATAAAAAAAAGGCGAATTTGGCAGCACTTCATTCTCTGATTTTAATCAGTATTTTTAATTATTTTTTACTATATGTATAATTTGTCAGAACAAAAACTAAATAGGGGTGCTAAATTCAGAAGAACTTCAAAAACACCAGAAAATTGTTACTTAAATGATTGATGTTGAAATATAAAAGATAATCAACGACATTTATTATTGTTTAAGCTGACCCCGTAAGAGTCGATTTAACTTGTTTCAAAAATTATCCTAAATACTTCAAGTGATAAAAGTCATACAGAAATTTATGATGAGTCATCCATAAATCACGTAAGACGATTTGGAGGCTATGAGGTTTGGCTAAATTTAAAAGTTTTTATGCGGGTGAAGTAGGGGGAATGGAAGGTCTTACGTAAGAACGTTAATTATAAAAAAATAGTAAATCCACATTAATACATAAGAATTACAACCAGATGTAACTATTACGAATGGTCGCAGTTATTGTAACAGATCAATTTTTAATATCACCGAAAAAATTATTTCAGTGAGAAGAGAATTATTTCATAATTTATGAGCTTCAAAGATTAATACATTCAAACACTGTTACACAATTTAGCGGTAATTTTAATTAATATTCTTAAGTCTCTGCGCCACGTGAAGCAAATATAACTAAAAGCTTAACACATTGATCAAATGCTGGAATTTAAAATATTGGAATGATTTAGAAGGACGGATGAAACAAAAGATTCTCATTTATACTGAAATATATTTTCACTAGTAACCCTACGGTCACGAATTTCTCCAATTATCAGGTTTCTCTAGTTAGAAAAAATGAGGATCTTTGGTAGTCTTTTGTTCGTCTTTGCGGTTCTGCTTAATTCTATTGGCAAATACAATATAAATAAAAATATAGATTTTAATGTATAATTTAAAAAAAGGTATTTCTTGTAAAAGAAACATTTGAGTCTTATTATTGCCGTATACACATTGTTAGAGATTTCTATAGGAATTTTCAGAGATGCTTCACTAAAGATCTATAACGAAACCGTTTCTAAATTTTCCTAAACTATAATAAAAATTTCAGCAATGGTAACTGCATGAAACTCCAACCAATTTTTTCAGAAAATCCTGTTAGTTCAGGAATTTTCAGTTACTGTAACTAAAAATTTTAAGAGTTGACAAATTTTTTTGTTTTAATAATGTTAATATAAAATATGTATACTCTATTATTCCCCAGAATATAAATATCAAGACAATATTAGAGAAGTTACTACAAACGATCAAAGCCCATCTTTTATGATAAGAAGTTTTTTTATATGTGATTAATTAAGTAATTTATATAACATAGTTCTTTACGTATGAACTTCATTCGTATTACTATAATTTAGATATTCTTTAGACAAATATATCCTGCAAATTAATATTAACATTAATGAAGCAAATATAATTTTCATTATATATGACATGATTGGATAAATTTACTCACAAAATTCATATAAAATGTTATTATATTATTTATACATAAGGTTCGTATGTAATTTTTTCGAAAAAAAGTTGAACTCTTAACAAAAATACAAATTTTCAGCAAGAAATTAATTTTTAAATAAAATATGAATGATGCACAAAAAAATGATTTTTCAACAATCTGGTTCAACCCAAGTTTAAAAAAAAATGTTAATCATTAAACACAGAGAAGAATCATTTTTAAGCAAACATCCGCAAAAATTTAAAATTCAATTCAAAATCTAAAAAAAATTGTGTTTTCATCTGCAAAAGATTTTATTTTGACTTTTCAACAACAACATAAAAGTATTAAACAAGAAGTAAATTTTCTGCGAAGATTATACTTAAATTTTTGACCTATAACTGTTTTGAAAAAATGGTTGATTTTTTATACAAACAGATTGACTTTCCAGCATGAAAATATGATTTTATAGGAAAAAGAAATTTTCGATAAGAATAATTGAATTTTCTACCCAAAAATATTAATTTTCAACAAAGGAGTTGAACTTTTAGCAAGAAAAAAAATACCTTTTTAACAAAATTGTTGAATTTTTAAAAACATTTTTTAATTTTCAAACACCTCCTTTGTTGAAAATTAATATTTTTGAGTAGAAAATTTAACTATTCTCATAGGTAATTTCTTTTAAATTAAAAAAAATCTTCGCAGAAAATTTACTTCTTGTTTAAAACTTTTATTTTGATGTTGAAAAGTGAAAATAAAATCTTTTGCGGATTCAAATTTTTTTCTGAAAATTCGAGTTGAACCAGATTGTTAACAAAACTCGCAAATTACTGATACTTTTATTTATTACTATAACTGATATTTCTGTTACCATTTAGGAATTTTAGAAAACTATTTGTAATTTGCGGAAAACGCTTCTGAAGTTTAATAAAAATTTAGCAAGTTTATTATAAAAGTTAATGAATTTCGTTTTTACCAACCTAATTTCGTAAATTTCAGTAACCTTAGTATCTTAAATGTTTTGGAATTTTCCGAACATTTCTAATAGTGCAAGATAAAGCATGTAAGTAACATTGCGATGTTCATCTTTTGCAAAATGTATCAGACATCAGATTGTCATACTCAAATAATAAGATCGATTCGACAAAATAATATTTTGCTACCTGTTTAACATAGGAAATTACATTACTTAAGAATTCAATTAAATTTGTGCACAAATGGTTATGTGCATTTTGAAATGGTAGGAGCCTCAGTTTGAACAATACTGCCCTTCACGTACAGAAATCGCCTGATTTCAAACTTAATACCGATCTGGCCCCGATCGGATTTCCTGATCTGGCCCTGATCGGTAGAACTCTGTGGCCCATACCTGGGCCCGACCGGGCCAGACCGATTTCCTAATGAAACGCCATCTCTATGCGCTCGCAGAACTAGTGCTGCTTGATCTTTTCTGATAGTGCAGTGAAATTTGTATACAAACTACTCGTTTATAATATTCTATCAATGATTAAAAATGCATAATGCGAGTAAGCCACGTGTTCGGAGGCACCAAACACCAGCCTGTATCCTCGAAACCTGCGCGAGGAAAATGAAAGTAAGTAATTACACTCTGCGGGCTCATTGAAACCTAACATCAATTACATTAATAATTAATTAAATTGTTTTAGGTAAAATTAGTATATTTACCATTAGATTAGTCAAATATTATTATATGATGAAATTTATCAAGTTCTTTTGTTTTCAATTATTATTTAAGAACTATTGATTAGAAATGGATTGAAGTATGCAGAAAATTGTAACGTTTTTAGATTATGAGAATAAAATATTTGATACAATTGATTCTGTTATCGAAACTTTAATTCTGTATTAATAATACATTCATTACAGACATACATTAAGGACAAATGTTCATAACATGAATTTCAGAATCAAGTAGTACAATCAAAATACAAAATGCCAATTGTGTAGGGATTCCAACAAAAGCTAGTTACTACACTGCGCATGCGTCGCATTCGGCATCTAATTGGTTTCGCGCGAAGTTTAAAATGCTAAACAAAGTTATTTTTCTTTTTTATTATAAACAATGACATTACAAGTTATAAAAATGTCCATTGGGTCGAAATTAATAATTAATAATAAAAATTAATTAAATGCGTATTCTGTAAATAATATTCAAAATAACCAGAAACATTTAAATCAAAACTTTTCATTTTTGATTAAAAGTTGTTTGGTCTATATTGCTTCCTAACGGACTTGAAAAAATAAAACGATATAATAAATGATAGCTCAATTTTTCGGCGAAAATATTATCTACAACCACTTTCTAGAATTTCTCAAGAAATAATGTAATTGACAGAAAATTGAACTTCTTTACAGTAAAATTTTATTAAAATGGTAAATCGTAGGTTATTTCCCGCTTATTTTCTTTGGAAGCATTCGAAAATGTTAAGTTGTAGCGAATCATAAAAAATGAACTTTTTCCTCGAAACTGATAACATACACAATAATCTTACATTTCTCAAAAGTATAATAAAATTTTCTAGTCTGAAACCTCTTCTTTTCGTGCATGTCGTACTTTAATTTTAAATTAAAATAATTGGAAATTCAAATTATTACGGTGGCCTTCGAAAGGAGAGGACCATTTGATAGATTCGAGTTTACTTATATTAAATCTCCATTTGTGAAATTCACGAATGGATGATATTGCGATTGATTCTGTACCGATCAGGCACTGATGGGGCACCGATCTGTTTTCCCGATCGGGTGTCCCGACCTGGCCCAGATCTGGGCGTGTGTTTCATCCGCGATCTGGCCGACCAGGATTCCCGATCGGGAACCGATCTGGATTGGTCTGGCTCCGATCTGGGTCCGATCAAAATTTCTGCACGGGTTACTGTTGTTGTTAATTAATTTTTAAAGTTAATATCCATGAGTTTGGTTTGGATTATTTTAAATTCTTAGGAAGAATTAAGTTATATTTAAAATTAGTTACCATATGGAAACTATTTGTTTCGTAAATAAATGATTTCGTTTAACGTAAAAATACTAAATCTGAAGATATTAATTTGACAGGCATTAAAATGATCCAGCAATGCGACAGTCTCTTATTTGTTTATATTGATACAGATTTTTTTATCAATTGTGTTGAGCTGCAACAATTTTTATATCTAAGGATTTACTACTTAGGGGTTTAATTATAATTAAAAAATTCCTAGTTAAGCCTTTGGAGTATACGATTAAGGTGTAAATACCAAAATAGTAAAAGCAGTAAAAATTTAATCTTCGACGTTAACAACACAAACGTCCTCAATTATTTGCTAATTTCTTGATCCTAGTTCCCGCTTTTATCATATTATTAAGAAAATGTTTGCAATCCTATCATAAAAATTAAATTATTTAATGTATCATATAGGAAGCGTATTGATCAGGTCTGTTTTCCGACGTATCCCGCAGATTTCGTACTTCTTTCGAATATCTACAGTGACACAATCAAATTTTGCAAAAAAAAAATAATCACTTTCCATTCGCCCTTTTTGATTAATATTTTGGAAAAAGAAAGCCCTTTTTCTATTATTCCTAACATGCACATATATATCATTTTTTAAACCAGAAATTTGTACAAGATTCCCGTTTTGGTGCTTTTCATTGGTACATGTACGTTCGCGTGTGAATTTTGTTAGTATTTACAAATTGTTTGCTTTCAGGGCCAGAATTTGTTCTAGTGACAAGAAAATAGCATCAAAAACTTTATCTTTATGTTTTAGTTTGCCCCAGTACACAGTTGGCCAGGAGACCCGATTTCGTGGCCAAAAGTCGATTCTTGAATTCGGAAAAATGAAATGGACTAATAAACTGAGGAAGAATTGAAGTATTTTTGACGACAATTATACGTTGATAGATGAATTTTTGTTCCAATGATATACGCATAAAGTAGAAAATCTTGCTAAAATTAGTAATGCTACTGACTTTCGTGGAATACGTTTTTTTATTCCAAGAAATAGATTCCAAACCTCCTACCTACATTTATTTTATTAATCAAAGTGTAAACTTTCTCTGAAGTCAATTGAATCTGGAATTGTCAATTGCAATTTAATACAATCGTATTATTAGTGAATGTAGAACAAGATTATACAGCAGAGCACCTGCTTCCGATTGCTCATAACATGACATAACGAAACATATTGAGTTCTAAAATATATGAATGTCTTCCTTAGGATGTGCACTTGAGCATAGGTGTGCTACTTTTTGCTACATTTCATTTGTTTCGCTGCTTATAGTATATATAAATGGCCGCGCACGACCATGCCATGGCGTGTAGAGCGCTGCGCTGCTGCTGGCTTACCTTCATTTGTTTTCCTAGCCGCATCAACGGGGACGTGCGAACTCACTTGTTTCGGCAATCCGCTTTCCGTCCACATTCCGTGCGTAGATATTAATAAAATATTAATGAACATAATTGATGTATAAAATATATACATGTTCAATATATAAACTTTCTGAATAAGTTAACAAATTATTCTTTTCTCTTCTCCCTGTTTTTCAATGTCGTTCCCATATTGTGTTCCATATTTCAACATTTTCTCATATAAAATGACGAAATTCACTAAAAGGGAAGTTCTTGGAGAACTCCTCAAAACTGATAATGTAGAAGCAACTGTTTTCTACATTTTATCAAAAATGGAATTGAATGTCAATAACATTGAAAGTACAGATGTTGAGAGATTAAAAGCCTCTTTGAGAGCTCTCAAAAGTAGATGCTCTCAAAAATACAAAGCTGCGAGGATGATCATGGATAAGTTTGAGACGAAAAATGCTGAATGGTTGAATTCCGAATTTTCAGTTTTCTTGACCATGAAAACTGAGCGAGAACATCTTCTCATCTTGGTCGTCTAAGTCTAGAATTTCATGAGAAATCTGATCGCTCAAAGCGGCGGAAATCTGCAAAAATCAGTACTGAACAGAAGCACGAACCGAAGAAACTATTAATGGCTTTATGCTATGCAGCAAATCGAACTGATAAGAAAGATTTGTATACTGTTCTCAAGAAGGTTTCAGGAAACTTGGAGCAACCAAGAAAAGTTAAAAAATTGTTGGAGGCAGCGGAAATTCCATAAAAAAAAAGACTGCTGAAGAAGCTCTTACTTTCCTTCTCGATAATTCCCTAACTAAATCTGTGTGCACAAATGTACGGTTGGAAAGCAAAAACTGTGGTGCTGATATTTGGCCGTCGTACAATTGTGTTAGAGAAGTTAAGATGCAATGTAGACCATCCGACGAAAACATTTCGATTTCGGAGAAAAAAGCAGAAGTAACTCTGCAGGCCTTGTTCAATCACACTTCCAGTAGGATTGTGGAATCGCAAAGGGAAGGTTAATCCAGCATATGCATAATTTGGGTAGTACGGAAATGGATCTTTAATTGATGTGTTCGTGGGGTATGGATAGTAGTATTGGTCATTCACCTTACAAGCAATCTTTTAAATCAGCAGAAGACAATGAGAGTTTCAGTGATGAAAGCTTGTTTGTAACTTCTCTCATCCCTGTTAAGATTGTCTAATGTGGACAATGTTATTCTTTGGAATAACAGAGCGTCTCAATCGCCAAGATCTTGTCGCCCTATTTAGATGCTGCAAACTAAAGAAACCGAGGCAATTATTTTGAATCAAAAAAAGAACATTGAGAATCAAATTGACAAGCTAGAAACTCATAGAGTTGCATTAGATGATAGACGGAGTATTCGAATCCATTTTTGTTTGTTCTTAACATTGCTAGACGGCAAAATACTGAACATAATAACAGGGACAAAATCCATGCAAACTTGCCCCATCTGTCATTCAACTCCTAAGTTCTTCAACGACCTGTCCAATAAGCTGAAGGACCTATTTCTACCAGACGTAAATTCGTTGATGTATGGACTCAGTCCATTAAATGCGTGGATCAGGATACTAGAATGTTGCTTGCACATTTCGTACAGGCTTCCTCTCAAGGTCTGGCAAGTAAGATCTCCTGCTCAAAAAGAAATATTTGCTCGGCGCAAAAAAAAGGTTCAAGTGATTTTGTGGGAAAAGTTGGAATTGATAGTGGATAAACCAAAACCAGGATGCTCTGGTACTACGAACGATGGGAACACAGCTCGACGAGCTTTTGGAAATACAGATGAACTTGCAGAACATCTTGGACTTGACTGTGAGTTACTTCGTAATTTCAAAACAATTTTAACCGCTATGTCACAACAGCTCCTGAAAACTTTGTGATTCTACTGCCCGAATATACGTAACTCACTACAACTGGTACTCTATGCCTTCAACGTTACATAAGATACTCATTCATGGAGCCGCAATCATAAGCACAAGCGTGTTACTGGTAGGAATGCTTGGCGAAGAAACTTCTGAAGCTCGCAACAAAGACTATAAGAATTACAGACAATTTCACAGCATTAAACACGACCGTCAAGCTAATATGTATGATGTGTTTTATAGAGTAATGGATTCTTCCGATCCACTCATTTCTGCGATCAGTGTTCATTCGCGACTTCAGAAGAAAAAATTTTTGCCCATTTCCAAAAATGTCAGAGTTTTACTCGCTGCGCCTCAAGTAAATGCGATACCAGAAGACACAACATCCAGTTCCGATATAGCAGATCGAGAAGATGAAGAGGCTGATCTTTCAGAAACTAAAATTCTGCTAGACGAAAATGAATTGACCGATGAAGAGGGAGATGGAACTCACGACAATTTGTAAGCGAAAACCATTTGAAAGTGTGAGAGCCAAGGGGACTAACTCAAATCAAGCACCCCGAGTAGTGAGATGCAAGGGCATTCATTTAACTCAAGCACCCCGAATAGTGAGAGGCAAGGGGACTCAATAGAATCAAGTACGTTTAGATTTTCGAAATTTCGACTCCAGATTCGGAGTCAGAACCTCAAAAAACCCTTAGATACCGCTTTTTAAGTGAATCCAATAATTTTTTGAAATTATCGTCCGCCATATTTGGATCAGCCATTTTCTTTTTTGGAATTCTGACATCAGATTCGGAATCAGCACCTTCGAAAACCATGTATTAGTGTCCTTGCAATTCATTGCTGTACATTTCTATATGTTTGCCGACTTTTGGCCACGAAACCGGGTCTCCTGGCCCACTGTGCGGTAGACCAGGTTCTTATTACAGGATAGTTCGAGCTTCAGAAGCTGAGCTTCCTGGTGTTTATTACAAGCCTGATGATAGGAGAATTCCAGTAAGTGATCATTTAAATGTAGTAGTCTTGGGTCGTAGCATCTTTGGATGGTATAGCCGGAATGGTTTTATTCAACCAATATATAATGACCAAAGAACAAAAATTGTACGAGATATAGAAAATCGTTCAAACAGGCGAATTTTTTATACGGAAGCTCTGCAATTAGGTACATTTAGAGCTTTTCCAAAAAGAATGATGTCTATCAGTTCATTGGCAAGAAGCCTTATTCAGTTCAGAAACGAAAATAAGTGAAGTGAAATTTAAGAAAATATAAAACTTACGTAAAAATTTCGATTGCACTCTGAAATTGGAACAAAATATGACGAGTAATGGTAATTACATTATAAAGGCAACGTATTATGTATTCTGATATAGAAATGTCTTATAATCAATCACCTGCTTATAACTATTTAAACCAAATTCCGACAACAAATTATTTTTTGAAAAAGAAAAATATACCACCAAACCATGAAAATATGTTAAGAAAGTATGGTTTTATTTATTTCCCTATTGACCCAAGTAGAATTTTATTGAACCATGTAGTTTTTCATGGGGAAAGAATATAACATTTTTTTTTTGATAAAGTAAACAAATGGAGACTGCCAGGTAAATACTTTGTAAATTTATTATATTAAGGCCACATTAAATCAATAAATGCTCCTTTGGAGTCCCTTCAGGATTCAAAAATTTCCTAATTTTCCTCTTTAGTGTAAAGCACCAAAAAACATTATAATTCCGTTCAGTTCCAACTGAATTTGTGACAAAAGTACAAAAATGTTTCGTTTTATATCTCACAATTCTCAAAATCTTTATAACACAAAGTAATGAAAGGAAAAAGTACAAAAACAGTCTTACCTTAGAAAAATGTTGTTGGAACAAAAATAATAAAAAAGTAAGAAATATTATGAACCTAGTTACAATGCTCTACAGGTCAGAGAAAGTTTTCGAATTTTTTTGGAAGACGAGTTCAGACTTCTAGCAACTTTAAAAATGAAATCTAGTAAGAGTTTTCTTCTACAGGTTTTTTTTCGTCCTTTTAAGTTGATAGAGCGAGTTTCTTTTTTCTGAAACGGTTTAATAAGGAGTCATGATGAAAATTCCGAATTTGCTAAAAATTACTAGGATACACCCCACAAATATTTTTGAGAAATGTTTCTAAAATTCTATTTAATTTTTAAGCAAAATTTTCAAAAGCGAAATTGAAGCGCACAGAATTCTGAGAAAGGGGCAGAAAACTAACTTTTGACCTTCAATAAGTGCCGAGTTATGATTGTTAAAAATAACCAGGTTAAAAATAAGCAATTGCATTTGCAATGAAATAGTTGCAGTTCCAAGCAAAATAGATGCATTTTTAACCGTGTACTTGAATTCTCAAACTTCGAAGACAAATTGTCATACAAAAAAAATCAAATATGACCACAAAAAGTTGCATCTTTAACCAGATAGTTGAATCTTTAGGCCAAACAAATTAATTTTTAAGAAGACAGTTGAATTAACAACTAAGAAGCTTTTTACCAAAATGATGAATTTTCATTATAAAAAGACGGATTTTCCAAACATTCGAATTTTCGAACAAACAATATGACATTTTAATACAAAAGTTTATTTTTGTTACAAAATAGTTGAATTTGTAACAATAAAAATCTATTTATCAAACATACTTTCATTTACAACCACATGAATGAACTTTCAAACAAAAAGGATCAATCATCAACAAAGCAGTTATATTTTTAGCGGAAAAGTTTTATTTTCTACCTAAAAGATACATTTTCATTCAAATAGTCGAATTTTTAAACAGTCATAATTAAATTTTTACAAACAGAAATCGGTTGAAATTCCAATTCTAAAATATGAATTGTCTACTTAAACTGACGTATATTCTACGAAACAATGAAATTAAAATAGCTACATTTTAAACCGAATAGTTTCATCTTCAACTGTAATCATGAATTAAAAAGAAATTTTCAAAGTTTTAAATAAGCAGTTAAATTTTTAATAGAAAAAAATATTCTCAACGAAAAATATAAATGCTAATAGTTCAAGCAAAAAGTTTCCAATTTTAAAGAAAAAGCGTTCGACATTAAATAAAAAGTTAAATTCTCAACAAAAAATATATTAGTTGATATTTCAACCAAAAAATATTTAAATTTTTAATCAAAGACAGTTGAATTTAAACAAAAAGAAAACGAATTTCCAATCAGTCAAATCCGCAACAAAAACAAATTAGTTTGTAAACTAACAGTTATATTTTTAAGCAAAAAAAGCGAATTTGGTAGAAAACAGTTGAATTTTTGACCCAAAAATATTAAATTAAAAAGAGGCTTAATTTTTTACTAGTTAGTTCAATCTTAAACGAAGATAGATCAGTTTTAAGCAAAAAATGGAAGTTAAATTTTCAGTTGAATACATTGATTGAATGCAAAAAAGAATGAATTTTTGAAAAAATAGTCTAATTTTTTGCTATAGTAATGAATCTTCATTGAATAAGATTACTGTTAGAAAAATTAGTTTAACTTTGAGCCAAGCATTTAAATTTTCAATCAAAAGAATTAATTTTCTACAAAAAATTTGTTAAACAAAATACGTCAGTTTTTAAACACATTGTTGAATTTTTCACTGAAAACCATAAATTTTCAATTAATAATGGAAAAGCTAAATTTTTATTTAGGCAATTAATTTTTAACCAAAAATGTCCGCAGTTTCAAAATAATAGTTTAATCTTGAACTAACAAAATAAATGCTTACCAAAGTAGTTGAACTTTCAACCAAGTAATCAAATTTACAATGAAAAAAGATAAATTTTTAATAAAGGCTAAAAAATTAATTTTTAATAAAATAGATGAATATCCCAGCAAATAAATGAGTTTTTAAACTTAGAGATGAATCCTTAACAAACCAGTTTAAATTTCAAATTAAAACAATTTTTTAAAAATCAAAAATGGAATCATCAAATTTTGAGTTTAACAACAATTGATTTTCAACCCAAAAAACCTAATTTGTAACCAGTTAAAATCAACCAAACAGGATTTTTTAACCAAATAGTTGAATCCTGCAATAAAAAGAAGCTATTAAAAAAAAAGATTAATTTTCTAACAAAAAATATCAATTTTCAACAAAATACATGAAGTTTCCACCAAATAGTTGAGGGTTTAGCTCATAGAGAATACATTTAAACCAAAAATAAAGTAGTGCAATTTTTAAATAGAAGCAAATTTAAGAAATTAATTTATTATTAATGTCAACCATTTGAATACGACCAAAGACGAATTATCTATGGATAATATCTATAGATAATCTATAGATAATATCTAAAGATAATTCATCCTCTTTGGTATACCAAACATTTCAATTTAAAACCAAAAATATGAATTTTCGACAAAAAAGTTCATTTTCAAAAGAATAACTTAATTTCCTAAAAAATTATACAATTTTCAAATCAAAAAGACCCACTTTCTAAAAACAACATTTCTATTAACAGTTCTATGAAACAGTTGAATTTTGGCAAACTAAAATATGAATTTTTTACTAAAATGTTAAATCTTTACCAAAATAAAATAAAGAAAAGATGAATTTTCAACAAAAATGATAAACATTTACAAAAAAACGCACAAATTTAATAAATATTCCAGCTTCAAATTAAGTAGCGCATGTTGCAAAAAATACGAATTTCCAATTAAATACATAAATTTATAACTAGGAAAGAACAATTTTCATTTGAAAATATCGATTTTTAACAAAAAATAGAACAGTTTATAAATTTCAACAAATTTCAACCAAACAGATTAATTTGGAACTAAAATTATATTATAAAAAAAATTCGAACAAAAATCTTCAACCATCAACAAAAATGTCATTTTTTTAACCAAGAAGATGAAGAATACGCTCTCACTATTTGTTCTGGTTAGAGTAACAAAAATTCGGATTAAATTAACCAGAAATTCTGAATAAAACAATCAGAATTCTGATTATTGATTTTACCAAACTTTTTGTTAGCGTAAAAAAGGAAGAGTTAAATTCTCTATCAAAGAGATGAATCTTCAACCAAATAAAATAATTCTTTGAGAAAATAGTTCATCTTTCAACGAAGAAGCTGTATTTCTCGCAAAAAAGATTACTTTTTAACAAAATTGTTGAATTAAAAAAAAGGGAAATGAGGCGCCAATTTTCGAAAAATAGACAACTCTTATTAAAATTTATCTGCCAGGTGAGTACTAAATGTTATCCAAGTGCGTCACTCACTTCCAATGACCACCAATCCCCTGGTAAGAACCTTATTTTCAACGGGACCCTTCCCCCAAAATTGGTAGCATAGCTTATGGACCACACCGTCATGGATAGTGTTGTTTCCGGTTCAAATCCGGGCCAGGGCAGTTTTTATTATTATTGAAAAATGACAATAGAAAAGTTTTAAAAAGTTTGCATTGCTTTCTCGGATTCACTCGTTCCCGAGTTAACGATCTTCTTGAAAAACAGAGCAAATTAGAGATCCGGTGGGGCGGTCAGGAGGCCAAACTACGTAATGTAACTCTCCACGTAAATTCTGCTTGGATTATACATTATACTACCAACTGTGCAGCATTTATGTCTCAAGTTTTCGTATGTAAAGGGAAGCCCAAGGATTTCGTAAGACCGGGTTGTGGAGTTCTGTCTTCCACACTTCCTGTCGTACGCCATCGGCTTTTGCCTCGAGCATGCTGAGCACAGATGTGAACCCCCAGCGTGTCAGTCTATATATCTATGACACTGTAACTGTAACCAGTATACCTCGTTTATTTTTTTAATGTTTTTTTTTCTTCCATCCTTCCATCCGTTCGGCATTGACTTCCTGACGCAACTGGCTCGTCATACGTGACGGGGTTAATTGAAACGTATGCGATGTCAGAGGCCGCTGTTGACACGTCCCGCGGATTCCTTCCCCAGTTTCCAATAAGAAGAGTCCGTAAATTGGTATCGTATTTTCTTTCCTGAGGCGAGCGAGAAGATGGTGTTTTGTCGCTTATGTCATTGCATGTCACGCAAAAGAGAATGTATTTAATTTTATAGGACAAGTTTATATTTAGAAGGTGTAGTTAGTAGAGTGACATTCGGTTTATTTTGGAAGAGGAATGTGCCTTAGTTGGATGAGTTCCAAATTTTAATTTGCTATTGTTCTCAATCTTCGTAAGGCTTCGTCTATACTCTATGCAATATCAATTTTAGAGTGGGTTTAGAGGGGGGGGGGGGTCAGTAAAAGTACGCTGTGAATTTAGATACCGTTTAGTACGTTTTATGAGGAAAAATGTTATGAAAGTTCGCGAATTTTTGAAAGATAGTCCAGCAACGAAACAGTTCAATGTTAACTTTAAGGCGCATGAATATCCTTCAGATCTTATTTAACCGACTTAAAACTTATCCGAATCAATCCCAGAAGCTGTATCCAAATCAATTCGCGTTGGTTCAAACCAATCCGAAAAAATTTCTACATTTCGTTCTATTCAAATCAGTCAAAAATGTAATCCGACTCTATCCGAGTCAATCCAAACCAGATTTTCAATCTGAATGAATATAAACTCGGATTAACCTAAAAAGATTTTCAATCAGAATGAATAAAATTCAATCCGCACTCGGATTCATTCGGATTTATTCAAATTAAAAATTCAGTGTTCGAATTCATGCAGATTCATTTGAATTGGAAAATTGTTTCGGGTTGAAAGTTCGGATAGAACCGGATTGAGTCGGATTAATTTTTCATTCAATTGATTCTAAAGAAATGTAGAACTATTTTCGGATTGGTTCGAATTAACTTGGATTACTGCGGTTACAGATTCCGGAATGATTAGGATTGATTCGGATCATCATTTTTAATTTTTTAGGTTGTCAGTTGACATAATCTATATTTGCCCAATTCTGACTAAATACAATTTCTGTTTTTCCGCATTTGTATTTAACATGTAATTTTAATAATTTCTCCGATTTTGCACATACCCTAATATTGATTTGTGCAAATTTCTACTTCTCATATATTACATTTATTTAAATAACTATTTGACATTTTTCTTCGTCTGTATAAGCACATAACAATTTCCCGGAATCGACATTTGTCATCATTCATATTTCATCGAATTTCTATGTAACAGAAATTTCATTCGACCTACAGTCCATTTATCTTGCAATAAAGGCGCGAAATATAAATAAGAAATCCTGATTGGCTCATTTTGAATTTCGCGCCTTTATTTTAGACTCTGGGACAAATAAAATTTCTGTTGGTTCAATGAAGTAGGAATTATGACAAATGGCGATTTCTGCAAATAAGGAAATAAATAAATAATAAGTAAATAAATGTGGGTATACGGGGAGAAAATTATGTCAAATGACTATTCGAATAAATGTCAAATATGACAAGTAGAAATCCGTGAAAATGAATGTTAGTTTATGTAGAAATTTGGAAAAATCTGAATTATGTTAAATACCAATTCGAAAAAACATAAAATGTATTCAATACAATTTAGGATAAAAGAAATATTATGGAAAATAGAAATTGAAAAATATGAAAATTATGCCAAATGAAGATTCGGTTTAATAAATAATTGTGAAAACCGGTAGTCAGGATAAATGAAGGTTATGTTACCTGACAGTTCGCAAAATAAGAATTTATGACAAATAGCTGTTTCGTAACTTGATTTTCGGTCAAATAAAACTTAGGTTAAATCAAATTTGGGGGATATTCACGCACCTCAATAATTTTTGTAATTTTCATGTTCACTTTAATATTTCAGAATACAAGCTTTCTTTCATTGCCCTATTTGTCCCTTTCGACAATAATAATGGTTATTTTCATGTTTAAAAAAGCGTTTCTCCTTCTTTTTCGTTTTTTCGTTTAAGGTCGCACTGATTTAATAAAACTCAATAAGAAAGTCCAACTATTTATGATTTAAAGTTTTTCCCCCCTGAAATGTCTACTATTATATTTTTTTATTCGTAATTCATTTTGCTTGTTTACAAATTCTACTATTAGGTTGGAAGTTTAATTATTTTGTTTGAAATTTAACTTGTTGTTGAGAATTTGTACTTTTCAATCGCATGTTTTTCTCTTATGGCAGAAAAGTTATTTTCTTTGGTTAAGAATCAACTTTTCTGTTGAAACTATAAATATATATTCTAAAAAATTTATCTGATTAGTTAAAAACTGGAACTTTTTGGGTAAAAGTACTATTCAGCTATTCAAAATGTGCAAAAATGTCTATTTTTTCTTTTTTGGAGGTCTTAAAACGGACTTTATGAAATACTGATTAGATTATCGTAGATTCTCTATTCAATACTTTTTATCGTATTATGCATACGTCGTATAACGTGCTATTTTAGAAATAGCAAGAATTTCAATTTAAATACTCTTAATAAGTAGCGATTATTAAATATTCAGAAATTTTACATTGAATTTTACATTTATTCTTATTATAAATCTCATTGTATTTTATTGAATATACTAGATTATCAACTTCATATATTCAATAAATTCTTAATAATAACTTTGTTCTTTGTTCGTTGAGGGGAAAGGTAGATGGATGTAATATTTCAAATAAAATCCAAATTTTTGTTTCAAATTTAAAAAAAAAATTCTGGTACCCCAATGAAAATACAATATTTTTTTCCCGTAAATTTTATTGACATAATCTCGAACGACAAAAGGTCTTTTTATCGTATTAAGTAGGTAAGCTGCTTTTTTTTGCTCAAAAGATTTATTACGGGGCCCTGATTAAAATTCCAAGTTTCCTACAAATCACACTTGTGCGTGCCGGAGGTGTTTTCGAAAAAAAATGTTTAAAATCGTTTTTTCGTGGGCTGGCCCGCATCATTCAAATTTATAGAAACATGCTCAACGCCAAAATTAAACTAGAGTAAATTCTGAGAAATTTGAAGAAAAAAGAACCTCCTATCTTCAATAGGTGCCGAGTTATGGCCCTCCAAAAAAGTGGATTTTATTGAAAAAAAAGCGAAAACAATTGAAATAGACCGAATTTCGAGTAATTCTAAAGAAAAATGCAATGACTTAGTCTCAATAGGTCGTCAGTTATGGTCTCTCAAAGTTGAACACTTTTCACCTATTTTTCAGGGCAAATTATTCGTGTTCAGTTTTTTCAAAATACTTCGCTTCTCGGTGAAGCTACATAAGTGGTGAAATTAACAAAGTTGTAGGGCAAGAAATTGTGCGCAAGTCTACAAAAAAGTGTTTTCAAAACTGCTCGTTTCGGACATATCCTACAGAAAAATGTTAAGAAAGCCAATTATAGATGACTAAATTCTGTGTAAAACAAAAAAAAAAGATTCACCTCACATAGGTCACGAGTTATGATCATGAAACTTTGATCCTTTCTATTCGAAGGATTCTGTACGTACTGAAAAATGTACTGCGACCGTATTTGAGAATTTTGGTGGTATAAATGTATTTGTAGTTTATCTTAAGTTCACTTATTTCTCCTTCTTTGTTAAAAAAACAATCAATAAACTAATAATCGCGGAGACAAAAATTATTATTAATTGTTGATAATAAAAGAATATTTAAAAAATGAATTACATAATAATGTAAGTGATAGAGGAACTAATTTAATAATTGACTAATTGACATATTGATATATTTAATCAAACTACCAGTGAAGTCACTGCATTAATAAAAGTGTTCGATGGTATGAATACGAATACTTTATGATATTTAATAGCATTTTTACGTTTAATAATCCATTATGTCTTCTCTTCTGGTATATATGCTAAACGTTAGGGAACACTCTTATATGTTTTTTCAAAATTATGTGTTATTAATATAACAGTACGTAATCTAATGTTTAAATGTGTAAATCGTAAATAGACTAAACTTAACTAAATAATAATTGTCGGAGTTCTGTATCTTCTGATATTATTATTTATTAAAATTCAGTTGCGAATGTTGCAAGTCATCCAATGGTTCATAACAGTGAAAAAGGGACAATTGTGTGTCGTATCTTTGGGGTATACATGGATCGTTGCATCGGATGACAAGATCCAGTCGATTAACTGGTACCTCTCGATCACATATGAAACAACATGTTTTTGTATATATGGGCGCGTAGGGAGCATGACGTTACAAACGATGTGTTTGCATGTCTCCTGATAATAAACAACGGCTGCAATATGCGATTGCTTGTTTAAAGTATGAGTTGCGACATGACGCTTGGTGGGAACTGGGAATCATTGTTAGACCTCCGTGCAGTTGTCAGAGTATCCACTACTGGCTCTCATGCAGATGAAATGTAAGAAGAATTTTATTTATTTATTGTTTTTTTGTTTAAGAATGAAAAGTAATATATTTTATCAGAAATAATTTTAGGCAAAATGATAATGAAAAATTGTAACCATTTGAAAACAGATTTTCTTCTCAAGTGATAGTCTATCTATATTGTTGAAAATTCAACTGTTTTATCGAAAATACCTGTTTTTTGCTGTGATTCGGATATGAATATTTCTTGAAAATGAGTCTTTTTGGTCTTTTTTTATTCCTTTTTCTGGATCTACATTATATATTTCTCCAATTCTGCATATTTAGAATTGAAATTTTCTTCACTTTCAATATACATATGTGTGTATTCATGGGTTTTCTAAGAATTTTAAACAGGACGATTTTTAACGACTCTCGGATACGACACAGTCGCAAGCCGACCCATACATTATCTTGTCTTTTCCTTAACAGTTCCGTAACAAATTTGAAAGAGAGCGGTCTCTTATATACTCGGTTGGAGAAAAAGCAAAATAGAAAATTTGCAATTTGGTATAAATACACTTTCTTAAAATTGTGCTTCGATATGCAGTTACTGGGAAATTCGATAACGTACTTAAAGATAAGTAATTCATATCAATTCATTATAATTTCACGATAAAAGAAAGAAAACAAAGGAAATTTAAACATACAAACTAAAAATAACGCCGAGATTTTGAACCGGGGCGGGGGGGGGGGGCTCGCTTTTTATTGTAAATTCAAAGATATAGGCCTAAAATAAACACACAAGAGGGGATGTATATGTATATATATAGTCCTTGGTGACGGTCTGAGAAGACGGCCAGATACTAACTTCCATATATCACAACGCTGCTGAAGGCTGGTAACCTTCTCAGCATGAAAACAAAAACACAAACCCAAGACGACTTTGACATGATTTCGACTCAGAAAATAAACTTATTGCATGAAGGTGTTAGTTGGGTGTATCATCTAAACAATGAATAATACAAACTACAAAATAGCCTCGGAAAGGACTGGAACTTTTAATGACAAAAGGCATGCACACGGAAAATCTAAAGGTCATGTTTCAGGCGACGAATGGACACTGGGTGTTTGGAATGCTAGGGGAGTAAATGATCTCAAGGTAAAAGAATTGCGTGAAACTATGGACGTGAAGAAACTAGATATTTTATGCCTGCCCGAAACAAAGAAAAAGGGATGCGAAACTAAATACATAAAAAACGGCGTGTTGAAAGGCGGATTCGAAATATGGTCAGGAGTAGACTGTGAATCACATGGTAAACAAGGAGTAGGTCTCATTTTAGATGAAAGAGCAAAGCTGCATCTCGGAGACCATGGCTTCGTGTCTCCCAGACTGCTGTGGGCTAGAATGAAAGTAGGAATCAGAAGACTATTTATGATAGCATGCTACGCACCGGTTGATAGTGATCCTAGAGAAGTGAAAGACGCCTTCTGGGACACTTTAAATGACACAATAAACATCTGCGAACATGGGGAAAGAATAATTCTACTAGGA
>NC_046664.1:56443551-56448754 GCF_010883055.1 Belonocnema kinseyi
GAGAATTCTGGATCAATCTGAAAAATCTCTATCCCATCCACACACTACTCCTTCCCCCTGCCGAGTGAGTCACGCCTACCCCGAAAGGGAAATGGCTTAATGTTGTAATAATAATAACATTAATTCATAACCTCAACTTTTGTTTAATTAAGTAAAATCCTTTGCTTATCAACAAAAACAGTCAATTTCAAACAAAATTGGTTTATTTACCTAACTTTCAACTTTCTTTCATTTAACAGTGCGTACTAGTCACTTAGAATGAAATTATAACTTCGAACTACGACTGGTTAATCTTAGGTTAGTTATGGCCGTCGACATTCAAACTAAAGCTGGAATGTATAGAAAAAGTCATGAACGTCTAAATATATAAGTAGGCATTTTCACTTCAACCACTCGCTAACTTTACTTTTTTGAATGAAGAAAGTTTAGAGGAAATTTCTTTAAACGCTCAAGTATCGATTTCGATGCAGGGGGTCAATATTTACATCGCGGCTATGGTGATTTGAATGACATTTCCATTTTTACTAACCTAAGATTTGGAAAGTGTACTACGCCAATTGCAATTTTTATTTCAAGGTCTTATCAATATCTATTTCACCTAAATAGCGCCCGACAAAATTCTTTTTGTTAGATGACTGACAGTTTAAAGACAACACTTCACGTTGCTCTAAATGAGAAAAAACAGTCTCACCCTTCTAGAAATTATCAATAGGACACGATTAATAAAGATTAAAAGTAATCAAAAGCTGAATCGGTTTAAATTGTTGCTAATTGTGTCAATTGTTATCAATTGGATTGAATTGAGTAAATGCACTTGCCTGAAATACGCCGTCTGCAGTTTTTGTTTGTAAGACACATGACGCACATGTGCTTATTGGATAGGTATTAAATTTTCAGTAATTTAAACAAAGTTTTTAATATAAAATAATATAATATTCAGGCGCTGTACCGAATAAAAAGTTTAAAGTATTTGGATTAACAACATGTAAAAATCATACCGTTTAACGATGTGACAGTGATGTATGATTATCAAGCAGTTTCATTTAGCCGGTATATTATTATAATAGGCTTATTTACTTCTTTTTGAATTCGTATTCATGAAATTTGTTTGTTTAACAGAATAAAAAACTGCTTGTGAATAATTAAGGCAAAATCAAAATGCTGTAGTGAAAACTTAACCCTTAACTCAGAATAATGGATTCCCCATTGAAAATGATTGGAAACATTATAGAAGGTAGGATGGCGCCAATGTTTTGAAAGTCAGACTAAATAATTTATAAGTAACTCATTACATTTTTAGAAGGAAAACTTATATAATCATTTTAAGTTTCTTGAAATATAACAATTTTGAATTTACAAATAAGTTTGATTTAAAATTCTTGAAAATTCTAGTTTTAAATATTTAAAATATTAAATTTTGAATATTTCAAATAATTTGGTTTGCAAATATTTTCATTTAAAAGGTTTGAAATTATTAATTTTTTAATATTCGATTCATTTAGGTTTCATTGGGTTCAAAATGAATTTGATTACGTGCGGAATTCAGCACAACAAATGGTTTTCCTTCCATAAGCACAGAAAATTTATATATTTTCTTCTTCCTGAAACATTGTGATTAAGGGCCATATCTTTCTGTAATTTTGGTCAAATTTTTTATTTAATAGTCTGAAAAAATGAATTGTTTTAAGCTTTGAGTTTGAAATGCTAAAATTAAAAAATTATTAAGTTTAAATGTAAGCAGTTTATAAACCTGAATTTTAAAATGCTACTCTTGAAATCTGCAGTTTTACTAATTCAAATCGAATCAAAACAAGATTAAAAATGTATATTTTTCATACTTAAATTTCACATGACCTAATTTTAAATCAAACAAAGTTAAAGGCTTCTGAATCCATATTATACAATTTCAAATTCTTTATTTATGAAAAAGTTTCTAGAAGGCTTATCATTTTTACATACCCTTGTGTAAATAATTCTAATTCTAAATAATTAATTCAGCCTAGGCCGCCACGAGTCTATACTGGCGCTATCTCGAGAAACTATGCTGGGCCGGTGTGCAAATGTAACGCTCCAAACGACTAGCTACTAGCATTGAGAATTTAAAAAAATTTCAGATTTCTGCAAGAAAAATGGACTATAGCCCGTGTGTGCTTTTTTGTCAGAATGTTTCCAAATATTATTGATAAAAAAGAAAATATTAATTCTAAATGTTTTGGAACCAGGAGCCAACCTCAAAATGGAATTCTCATTTTACTCCCTAAATACTAGAATTACATATTTTTTAAATCATTAGGGCCTATTCCTGCATTGAATCAAATTTTTATTCAGAGTGAAAAATTGGTTAATTTCAATAGATTTTATGTGAGAAGTTTTTTTATATCAAATGCTGGGGTTGGAATAAAAAAAAACACCTGATACAAAAACTATTGGAATTAGCCAATTTTCTACTCCCAATAAAGATTTAATTGAAAATAGGAGTAAGTTTTGATTATCTAGAAAAGATGTACTTCCAGTATTTATGGAGTAAAATGAGAAAATCCAGTTTTGAGGTTTGGTCTTGTATTGATTCCAACGCCTTTACGTCGAAAAAGAATCTGAAAAACTTCTAACCTCGTGGTCGCGAAACGAAACGTATTCACACTGAATGGCGGCATGGCGAACATTTGATTCCTGCAATTCGGTTCCGGCTATTGTTGGCAACTATTTTGGTAGAAGTTTTGAAACTGCACTGCATGATGAAAGTTGAGTGCTGTTAGTAGCACTGCATACTATTTGAGGTTAGGAAATATGTCATTTTAATGTACACGAGTACTGGATACATGTCATACGAAAAGGAAAATTACTTTCCTAGAAAACCTAACGATAAATTGCCTTTATTCAGCAATAATTTTTTTAATTAGCTTGGTCTTTCATGAGACAACACTGACAACACAGGCAACTTTCTTTCTTTTATTTCCTTTGATTTGAGCACTGCGGCAATGACGCCTTCATTTTCAAAGTTCAAATAGATGTACTTTCTACAGCCAAGCTAGATTTTAGACGGAATTTTTATATCAATGTGATGTCAAATTCTGAGTAGCGAAATTAGTGGGTCTACATAGAACTGCGTGATGGATTTTTTTTATCTAGTATGTATCGATAGCGCAGAAAGAGCGCCAATCTAATTCGGCGTGAACAGAGAGCCACGATTAATCCAGTAGTGGTGCTAGAATAATTCCAGTCTGCCAGGAATTATTTCCACACGGGTATATTAATGAAAGTTTTAACTCGAAATTGCTGTTTGAAATGTTTTAATTAAATATTTAGAACCCTCAGTGATTAGAAAACTTCCACTTTGATTGTTTTAATTTCCAATCTAGTCTTAAATACTTTAAATAACAAAATTTTTAGCTTCAAAAACTTAAACTCTAAATTTTATTGATTGGTGTAAAATTTTTTTAATCAGGAAATTATTCTAGATTTTTTCTTCGATTTTAGTGGTTATCTTGAAAATAGAAAAAGTTGGTTTTACGTCAATCATTAGTGGAAGAGGGGAAGTCATAATCTAAGGATTACTGAATATAATATCACCGACATTGATGTAAATTCACTGTTCAATTTAGGTAGAAGTTTGTCCATGATTTTGAGTACTTATATTTCAATAAACTAAAAATTGAGAAAGTTGAATTATTAAAAACTTTTTTATTATAGTACACGGAGAAAAAGATATCACACAAAGATATTGCAAAATCTCTATATTGCAAGCAATGGAAAAAAGGCAGCATATGAGTGAGTTCGAGCTATAAATCGAGACAACAGATTTGAAACAATCACAGAAATAAGGAAAAATTTGCTGTAGGTAAGACTGGCAACGGTTAATGATTAAACATATTTTCACTAAGGTAAGGAAAATAATTCTGAACTCGTCGATGCAAAATGTAACTGATAGATGGAAATCCCCATTTCTCTCAAATTTAATGAAGTTAAACGACGCTGGATAAAGCTGGCATCGTAATTGTCACTACACCTCGAATAAAAATGGAGCGATTACAAGATGAAAGATTATCCAGGCAAGGTTAAAAATCGAAAATTATCTTAGATTCATCTAAAGTTTATCTGGCAAGGTTAATTTTTGTTTCGGTGAATCTTTCACCTGGAATCGATGAAAGCTTTATCTTTAATTTTTCCTGTTATCGTTTGTTCACTACTCGAACCCTCGCGAGATCACAAAAAAAGAAACACAATGTGATAGCGTAATAAACTTAAATGCTTACGTTATAGACTGCACAATTATGCGGTATATAATGTAAAAACTTGCAATGTACGATATCACGATTTTGCGCTATTATAATGCAATAATTACTATATATAGCGCAGAAAATACGGTATATATTGTAATTCATGTGATATAGTTGTCTCAATGTATGAATTTATGTGTTAATAATTGCGAATAATTAAAAATTGAGACCTCTTTCTGCCAAAAAAATATTTTATCTCTAATATTAATTTTTAATTGTTTGATTTTATTAGATTAATAACAGCTTGACATTTTTAAATAATAAAATAATACTTTAATCGCTTTTCTGCAGTTTCACGTTTCTAAATTATTCGTTTCCTTTTTTTTTAATCTTAACCGCTTTTAAAACTTATGACCATTCATAAAAAATTTCACTAAAATGAACAATCCAAGAGCGCATAATAAAAAATAACAATTTTGCTTCATTGTTACATAATCAACATTTTTATTTTTATAGTGTATCTGATTTTATGTTTTTAACATAAAATACTATTAGCACATTTTTTTCGTAGCACGACTTTCATCTGGTAAGAATTATTTACAAAATGTTTATTTACTTTGTTTCATAATATATACTCTTTAGAATTTATATTATGCCGAAAAACTAAATAACTGTCTTTTAATAATTCCCGCCAGACAAAAGTTCTGCCTTCACGTGGAAAATTCCAAGTACCCGATTGGAAACAAGTGGAAATGCAAAATGCTCAATCGTTGCCAATCGTTTTGGCATAATTAAGAAACACGATTCGGAACCATTGAGATACTAGTTATATTATTTCTTATCGATTTCAATTGATTATTTCAAGAAGGGCAATGAATTTCCCCTATTTTATTACACCATTAAGCCATTTCCCTTTCGGGGTAGGCGTGACTCACTCGGCAGGGGAAAGGAGTAGTGTGTGGATGGGATAGAGATTTTTCAGATTG
>NC_046664.1:56448854-56463843 GCF_010883055.1 Belonocnema kinseyi
TAGCTTTATTTGATATATTTTTACTTCTGATAAGGGGACCTGCTCTACCAATAATCTTCTTACCTTCATTTATTCGTCTATCTAATTCCTCATTTATCTTCCGGTCCCTAGTAAATAAGCTACCAAGGTATACGAACTTATCAACTTGTTCAATTCTCTCATCATTTAATAAAATATTGCATAGCGTTTTCTATGAATCTGTATGGTCTAAATTTGTTGCAATTAAATTAAACTAGACTTCCATGTACTTTTATCTTTATCCAATATTTCTTAGACTTGAGTGTGTCCGTCGAAGTAAGCGTCATCGATTTTTTTATAATTATACAAAAATTTGGTAGATTTCGTGCAAAATAATGTAAAAGACCTTGTAAAATGTAGTTCCATTCTTCGACGGTATCATAATCACATAGAGTGACTTTATATATTGATCGCTGTACTTCAACCACTTGGTCACTATGACGTACCCATCTAATTATCTAGGTAAGCATGATGAAAATGATTCAGGATTTGAAAGGGATAAAACAGCGAATCTCTTCTGTTGTCCTTGAACATCAGCAGGGCATAACGATGCCTTATATATAAATCGACGATTAATTTGATTTCCTAATCTACAGTAGCATGCTAAATTCTTCAACATGAGCCATCTTCGAAGAAAATTCAACACAAAGAAAGAATTCCAGCATAGAAATCTAAAAAAAATTTTTGCTTATCTTTGCAATCTTTGATTAAAAATATTAGTATTACATAGCCGATATTATTATTGTATGAAAGTCTAAATGCAACGAGCTTTAATTTAAGCAGTTTTAGAGGGAAATCGGATAATTTGTAGGGTATGATAAGACCTGCACAAAAACGAGTAAAATCGTTATTTCCATTTTAATTTTCATAAAAACTCCAACAGCTGATGAACTGTAAGTGCTATATTTTTTGAAATGGTTCAGATTCTATAAGTATTTTTAATAAATTTAAATTATCTACTGTGAAATCGCTATATTCAGTATATTAAACAAAACGCTCTGCTAATGTTAGTTTTAAATCTTGAGAGAAAATAGGGACATAATCCAAAAACACGCTCGGGAAATGTTCATTATTCCTGAAATATGCAGGAGAGATGCGTTATTGTTGCCGACACATTTAAATAATCGAGCACTCTCTATACAAACGGCTGGTACCGGGTTCGAAAATGTAACGACCTGGCGAGGAAATTGTTGGTATTAGTGCTATCCGCAGCATAAAGAATGCGCGCTTATTCATTTGCGGTCATTTTAACATTTTTTCTTTTTTTTCCTAAATATCCAACTTTTCCGATGCGACGGGGTTGCATTGGTTTTGGTTTCGGTTTTCGCAGTGCGGGTGCGCGTATTGTACGAAACGACTGGCCAGTTAATGCCGAAACATAAATATCGAAGCTCTAATTACCAGTTGTGCAGAACGCACGTGCCGCACGCGACCAGAACGCCCAGCATAGTAGCATACTTGGTCAAAACCCATCGAATTCGTAATTATGCGTTTAATTGAAAACGTGGCAGATTTCCTCTGTCAGCCACACCGCACGCGGAATCTCTCGGTCACCCCACAACATGCGCCGGGAAGCGGAGATTTGTTTGTTGTTATAACGAAAATGTAGTATCGTTCACTGGATAAAGCCGGGAATATTCGCCAAATGTACCATTTGTTTATCTTCTGCTGCTATTCTACGAATATAACGTTACCAGACGTATTCACACATTAACATGTCGCGATGGGATGCCGTCGAAAAATAGAGTTCAGAAAAATATTGGCTTTTAGCCAAAGTGAGAGAAAAATGATACAGTAAAAGCTGCTCATGTTGGCCAGCCACGGGTTCATCAAAATGCGGTCAATTCAGGCAGATGGCCAATATGAAATCATATGTCGTTTTGAACCCTTGTTTTGTTCATTTACTCATATTTCAATAGTTTAATGAGAAAGAACAAACTCAGAAAAATGTTTGTTTGAATCAAACAAATTTGTTTTGAATCAAACAAATTATTTCTTTTATATAGGGTCAAACAAATGTTTCTTTGATTCAAATAATTTTTTTGTTTGATCTTATTTGTTTGGTTCATATAAATGTTTTGGTTTGTTTAAATAAATATTTTGTTTAAAATAAGTAAAGTTATTGTTTACATTGAATATATATTTTTTAAATTGATTAAAGATTTTGTTCAAGTGACGTGAATCTTTTTTTTACACTTAACCTCAAAATTGAGCATTCCTTATAAAAATAATGTATGATCTCGATAATATGTTTATTGTTTATCATAAATATCATTGTATATGTAAAAACAGAAACACTCATTCAACCCGAATGCTTAATTCTGCTTAATTTTTAACTCTGTGCTTCTCATTTCTGTATTGAACAATCATAAATTAGAATAATGAGCAATGAACCAGAGTTAGACATTTGAACTGAATGTATATATAAGTTTTCCTGCTTTTAAGTACACAGTGATAATTATAATATAAAAGAACATGATTGATTTCATAAATCATCATTATAAAAAAAGGAGATTAGTATTGAAAAAGACTTACTCACATCCGAAATCTTCAATTCCACGGTAAAAACCCTAAACTTCAAGTAGCTCCTAAACTAAAGATATTGCGTTCATTTTTCAATTAATATATATTTTTATAGTGAATCAGAACCTTTGGAATAATAAAAAACTGAAAAAAATACAAATGCCATGAAATAAATCACATGATCAATTAACTTAGATTCTAGGTTAGTCCCTTAGGAGCGCCGGCAGTGCTTTAGCATGCCTAGCGGCACTTTGTAGTACTGCTTTGTACTGTATTTTTTGTTTGAATCAAATAAATATTTTTTATAAATTTGAATAAACAGATTTTAAACAAATGCATTGTTTAATAAAAGTCAATTTTTTATTTGAATCAAACAAATTGTACTAAACAAATTATTTGTTTAAATCAATATGGCAAAGAGTTTTCATTTCTTCAAATTAAACAAACCTTTTTATAATTGAAGCAAAAATTTTATTTGATTCAAGTATAGGAATTCAAATAAAATTTTTCCTTTGATTCAAACAAAAATTTTTCTGAGTGCATTTTAATTGATATCTACTGAGCACAAAAGTCCTAAAAATGTCATATAGACATATTTTGGCGGATGTCTTCATGATGTTCTGAGGAATTTTTAAAACCGTGGAAAGATCAAGAGAATGTCTTAAAGACGTCAACTTACATAAGATTAGAGGTATATTTTAAAGACGTCTTTAGGATTTTTTGGAGCTCACTGGGTAAATCATGAATTTTTTTTGGATTGCAAGAAATTTAAAAAGGAATATGTATTTCTTCAATAGTTTCAGTCATTTTTACTCGCATGTGTTGGCTGCTTCTTAATATTTTGCTTTTAAATCACCGCATAGAATTCGAAAATCCATGTTATTTCATCTGGTCAAAGATTCCAACCAACTGCCGCCGGCTTACATTTTTTATGCATCAAGCCTTTGGTATCATTTATAAACTATGTTTCCAATTTTGGAAAATTTTTGAACCCCCCACCCCCTCGTAGACAATCGCTTATAACTTTTTCACGAAAACTGGAATATTTAAACTTTTAATAAAAACAATGTTTAATTATCGAAAAAAGTAATTTTCTACCAAATAGTTAATTTTTTTTACTAAATAATTGAACTTTCAAACAAACAAAAAAAAACAAAATGTCGAATTTTCTATACAAAACAGTTGAATTATAAAATAAAAAATAAAAAATTTTAAAAAGAATAATTTTGAAATAAAAATAGAATAGAATAAAAATTTTCAATTACCAAAGTAATTTGCCCACCAAAAAAAAGGAATTTACAACAAAACAGTTCATTGTCCAGCCAAGAAAATTAATTTTCTACTAAAAATTTGAATCATTATTTGAAAAATGCATTTTTAAAACAGTAGTTCGACTTTAAAACCTAGTTTTTAAATTTCTAACAAAAAATATGAATTTTTAAAGAAAAAGAATAATTTTCCACCGAAAAAAAAACAAATTTTTAACAGAATTTCAGAATGCTCCACAAAAAGCTTGAAATTTCAAATGAAAAAGACAAATTTTTGAAACAAAACGATAAATTTACTACAAAAAAGACAAATTTTCAATAAAATTCAAAAATCCTTAACTAAAAAGTTGAATTTTCAACTAAAAAGAACAATAAAAAAGATTGATGTAATGTCAAAAAGATAAATTTTTAAGAAAATTCAAAAGTTTCAAACCAAAAAGTTAAATTTTCAATTAAAGCAAATAATTTTCAATCAAAAAGATTTATTCACTACCAAAAAAGATGAATTTGAACCAAATTCGTGAATTTTATACTTAACTAAAAAGTTAAATTTTCAAATAAAAAAGATTAAGTTACTACCAAAAAAGAGGAATTTCTAATAAACATCAAGAATTCTAAACAAAAAAGCGGAATTTTTAACTAAAAACGGAGAATTTTCAAACAAAAGATTAGTTTATTACAACAAATTATTTCAATAAAACTAAAGAGTTCTCGACCAAAAAGCTGAAGTTTCGACAGAAAACAGAAATTTTCAACAAAAGGGTTAATTTACAATAAAAAATAAGAATTTTAAAGAAAATTGAAGACTTGTAAACGAACAACTTAAATTTTCAACTACAAAAGAAGAGTTTTTAAACCAAAAGATGAAACTAATATAAAAGACGAATTTTTAATCAAATTTAAAGTCCTCAACCAAAAAGATTGATCCAATAAAAAAATCAAAAATAAACTATTTCTCAGCAAAAAGATAAATTACTTACTAAAAAGAACAATTTTTTAATAAAAAGAATAATTTATCACCAAAAAGGAGAATTTTTTATAAAATTCAGAAATTCTCAATCAGAACGTGGAATTTTCAACTAAAAACATACATTTTTAAACAAAAATCAACTGGGAACGTACTATAAACGTTACCATATGTACTTTCAGGAGGAAATTGTGTCTAAATTATAAAAGTTTAATACATGTGTAACCTTATTTTAAGAGAGACCCCCTCCTATTCATTATGAACCCAAGGTTTTTTAGCCCCCCCCCCCCTAAAAGGTGAACGCAGTTTATGGACGATCCCTTTTTGCTATTTCTTGAGCTTTTTCTAAAACATGGGTCTATGGTGTAAAACATAGAGGGAGATTTACAAAAAAAAATAAAAAATTAGGTTGTTAATATCTTCATTTGCAGTTTCACGTACCTTTTGTTTTCTGTCCTTTCTGTAGTTTACCTTCCAATTTCTTAGAGAGTCAATCCTGATTTCAAACTTCCCGGCTACTCTGGCTGATATGCCAAAGAAACTAACGTTTTTTCATTTTATTTTGTGAGGTTTTTAGAAATAGTTTGTATTCAAATAAATTTTTATTGTGCGTGTATTTGGTGGATCTAGAATGTTTGCTGTTTATAGTTAGATTTCGATAGAAATTGCGACTTGTGATGGTGATTTTAATCGAGTTGAATTTTGAATAAAGGATTATGAACATAACTTCTTTATTTTGTTTAACAAAATAGATCCAAGTATATTTTCTTTGAAAGAACTGCTAGAAGAATAGACAATTGTCTGAATGAATATAATGCGTTTGAAATGAGATAAGTTAATCATAATTTGTTATATAATTATGGACTACCCTGATAAAATTAAATTGTTCTTAATTCAGGAAGTTCTTTGAAAATTGAACCCATTTGATTCAATCAAGTGATTTTTAAAAATTGTTTAACAAAATAATTTCGTTGACTTAACCAAACGCTTTTTTTGCTTTGTTTACAACCAAAGCATTGCGTTAGGACAACCAAAATTTGGTTCAACTAACTAAACATGGTCTTCACTGAAATTCAGATTTTATTTTTAAATAAATTAAATTTTTAAACCTGGAAAGCTCATTGTAGATTTGTTATATAAATACATCTTCTCAAATGACATTTTATAAACTTGCTTATTGAATGTATACTCTGACCTTTATTTGAGGACGATTTTGTTTCTCACGAAGCTTTGATGAGGGGTGATTTGGTGTCTTTGAGAAATCAAGAAAAGCTCCATCGATATTCGTCAGGCTTTAAAGGCAGGATAAAAATTTTTTGGGTAAAGATTCATGATTTGAGTTGAAAATTTAACTATTTTGTTGCAAACTCATTTCTTCTTGTTGAAGATTAATTTTTTTTATTTAGAAATATAAACTTTACTATTTTTTGTGAAAAAATATTCTTTTTTCTTTCAAATTCAACTCTTTTTATGAAAGTGGAACTGATTTCTTAAAAATGAATTTTTCTGTGTAATGATTCATCCTTTTAGGTTAAAATGTGCTTGTTTGGTTGGAATATAACGTTTTTGTTTTTAGTTTTTTTATTGGACGGAAATTGATATTTTCTGCTGAAAATTGTCCTTTTTCCGTTAAAAATGTATCTATCTATTTATTTATTAGTTTCCTGAGGCTTTTAAATTCAACTGTTTGGTTAAATTTTTTTTTCTATTCTTCGGCTTTGGCAACAGGTGACAATCTTTCTGGCAGAAAATGTATTTTTTTCATTGAAAATTCAACTACATGCTTGGATAAAAGTGAAACTGATTTTTATAAATTAATTCTTGTGGTTAATCATTCGTCATATTGTGTGTAAATGCATTTCTTTGGTTGAAATTCATCTTTTTCAGTTAAAAATTGATTGATTTATTCATCAGGTCCCAGAACTTCAAAATTGAACTTTCTTTTTGAAACATCGTGGATTTTATCCAAAAATCGCCTTGTTGGTTTGGAGCAAAATCAGTTTAATTTTTGTTTGAAATTCAACTACTTGGCTGAAAGTTCAACTGGTCTAATGAAAGTTGAATTTATCATTTCATTTTTTCATTTCATCATACTAGTTTATAGTTCATTTAATTATTGATTTAATAGGTATCTGGGACTTTACAGTTTATGGTTTGGTTAAATATTCTTGTTTGAAAATTAATCGGTTTTAATTCAAACTCTACGTTTCTTTAATTTTTATACCTTGTTGGAAATTTCTTCTTTTCAGTAAAAAATAAATCTGCCTAGTTTAAAACTCATTTTTTAAATTGAAAATTTCAATACTTGTTTAACGGTTAAACTCCTTTTCTAAACAAATTATTTTTTGTTTAGTTCATAATTCATCGTTTTAATTTAAAATTCTTCTGTTTTGTTGAAAATTTAATTGTCTTATTGAAAATACCTTTTTTCTTGTTCAAACTTAATCTGTTTTAGTTGACAAGTCAAATATTTGGTTAAAATTTCATGTATTTTGTGGAAAATTTCCCTCTTTCGTCCAAAAGTAAGTCTCCTTAACGAAAACTTAATTTTTGTTTTAATTCAACTTCTTGGTTGAAAGTTGATCTGTTTTGTTAAAAATTTCTTTTCTTGGTTAATAATTCACAATTTTTGTTCCACATCTGTTTGCTTTGTTTCAAATTTTATTCTTTTGTTAGAAATTCGCTTTCTTTTGGTTAGAAATTCGTTTTCTTTTGGTTGAAAATGTATCTTTTGTAGAAAATTGAATAATTTGTTTAATTACTCATTAGGTCCCTAGGGCTTTAAAATTCAACTTTTTTGTTAAAAGTTTGTCTGTCCTGTACAAAATTCATATTTTTTGATAGAAAATTAATATTCTTGTTGGCAAATTGATTTTTCATTTGTTTGAAAATTTGACTACTTCTTTAAAATATGACCAGTTTTGTTAAAAACTCATTCGATTTGTTTAGTGATTAATGATATTTTATTTGAAAATTGATTTTTATAATTGAAAATTTATTCACTTTGTTGATAATTCTTTTTTTTTCTGAAAATTATTTTTTCTTGGTTGAAAATTCAACTGCTTATTTCAAAGTTGAACATTTCATGAAACTGCTTCCTAAATAGAAATCCATTAAATGCATATTTTCCACTAATGCATCTTCTCAAAAGTCAAAGTAAAACTTCGAAGAAGTACTTGAAGAAGTTTCTAGTTAATGCACTTCCAGCTAAGAATAAATCACTTCTAATTTGGGACGACTTAAAACACTCCTCAGAGTAAAAATGTTTGCACTGGTACCTAGTTTTGATGAGGGGTAATTCGGGTGTTCCTGAGAGCCTTAGAAGAAAAGCGTTTAAGCTCGAGAGTACATCGATATTCGTCAGACTTTAAAAGCAGGAAAAGAAGAGTTTTCTGGACGATCGGACGTTAACGCTCTTTTGGTCCATGAATTACGGCGATAATGAGCGTCCGCCTGCAAAACATCAAGCGTCTCCTATACCGGAGCCATTAAGTCAACCCGGCTCGTTCTCACGGACCGTTAATATCGCGAATGTTTACGCCGAGTTGGCTATTTAAAACCTCGCGCTGAAAGGCGACGATGTTGGTGGGTCTCAGGATCCTAGTGATCATGGTGATTAAATTTTATGCATGGACATCAAATTTAGGCAAACCGGAAAAAATATCTCTTTCAGATTTTACCTCTACATGAGTGTGTAATTAATTTCTGGTGATGTTTATTCATGAACAACAGAAATCTGATGCGGGATAAAATCAAAGGTTTTTTCAGACTTTCAGATTTGAATTGAAATAAAGGACGAATCTTTTCGGTGTTTTTAATGTGAAGAAATTAGAAATTCATTAGAGATTTTATTTTCTCAGCTGAAAAATGAGACCATCGAGGTAAACCGACCATTACTGGGACAACGTAAAAAGTTTGTCTAATATTGGGACCATAATAAATATCGTTGAGTATCTTTTATTCCAACATAAATCACAAAAGTGAAAATTGGCTTGTTCAGTCAAACCTGGATATAATGTTAATTTTTGGACTAAGCGTGACATTAAATCCAGAGATTCGGAACTATTTTGTCTCTCTTCTATTTTTTTTCTTTCTTGTTTAATCCCCACCAAGCGGCCTCAATTCTTGGAAACATTAATAGGAGGATCACTAAATCCAGGCTTTACTGTATTTTTGAAGTTCTGTTGAATTTCTTACTACTATTTACTTTTGCCCTGACAAGTTATACATTCAGTAAAAAATAATTTTAAAAACTCCTCAAATATTATAAATATGAATATGATTAATATTATCGATTCACTTTTTGAATGAATAAAGTAAATTAAATTTTCTGTGGAAAATTATTTTTTTCGAATTAAAAATATAACTGCTTTCAAGAAAACTCGTCTTTACGACTTGAAAATTCAACAGTTTGGTAAACTCGTTGTTTTTTTAATTTATTCAACTGCTTTTAAATTATAATCCAAATATTTTTTTGTTGACATATGTTGAATTTTTAAATAAAAGAACTAATTTTCTATCGAAAAAGCTGAATTTTGGTAAAAAACATAATAGTTAATATTTCAACCAAAAAAATGTTTTAAGTATAAATTAAAAACAAATAAATTAATCAAAAAGCAAACCAATTTTTACTCAAACAGATTGAATTGTGATAAAAAAATGGTTGAACCTTCATGGCTAAAGACGAATTTTCAAACCAAAATATGACTTTTCAGAAAACAAATTAATTTTACACGAAACGGATGCTTTTTTACCAAACATGAAATTTTAAACCAAGAAAATTACTTTTTTTACTAAAATAAGAGAATTTTCAATTAAAAGGATAATCCCAAAAAATATAGAAGTTAAATTTTGATTAAAAAAATTAGTTTTAAACAAACAAAAAAAAAAGCTTTTCGACTAAACAGTATTTTCAACCAAAGGCATAAGTCTTCAATTCAAAAAATTTGAACAATCTAGTTTGACTTTTACCCAAGTAGTTAAATTATTAATTATATAGGATTATTTTTTTACGAGATGTTTAAATTTCCAACCAAAGGGATGTATTTACAACTGAAAATATAAATCTTCAAGTAAAAAAAAAGATTTTATGACAAAGTGATTCATCTAAACCTGTCAAACATAATAGTTGAATACGCAAGCAAAAAAGAAGAATAGTTAACCAAAAAGTTGCATTTTGATTTGAACAAAAAATATATTTCTGCTAAAAAAATGAATTTATAAATCAAAAAGGTAAATTTAAAAAAAAATAGTTGAATTTTCTGTTCAAAAAGATTTCATTTGACTTTTTACGATCAAAAAGATAAGTACAAAAAAAAGACAAATACTTTTCAATACAAACATAGGAATTTTAAACTAAAAGTAATTTTTTTATGAAATTTTTAAATTTTCAAAAAACAGTTGCATTTTTCCCTAGAAAGATACAATATTTATACTAAAAAAGACGAACTTTTACATCAAAAAGACGAATTTTCAGAACAAATAATTTGCAACCAAAAAAGATCTCAGTTTACTTATCAGCAATAAAATATTAATTTTAAGCAAAAGATTAATGTTTTACGAAAAGAGCTAAATTTTAAAAAAAGAGTTTAATTTTCTACCAAAAAGGAACTCTTTTTAAGAAGATTGTTAAATTTTCAACCGAATAATCAAATTTATAACCAAACAGATAATCTTCAAGAGAAAGTTTTTGCGAATTTGCAAATATTACGTAATAAGCGGATGCACAATGTTTACCGGTAGTGTAAGTAAATTTGTAAATTAAATAAATAATAAATTAGATTCATTTCTTATCATTCCTAAAGTTCTATTGTTCAAATAAAGATTTTCCTTATTAACGATTATGTTTGTCACTTTATGTTTTATATATACTTTTCTCTTTAAAAAGATTAACAATTCTTACATGATGTGTATATTTGCCCTAATTTCGAAAATTGAGTTTCTGGAGTTTAGCATAAAGCAGAGCTTAATTACGTGCTCAGGGGCTTAAAATGCTTGAGGGCGTCCCTTTTCCCTGTACAAAGGAAATACAAGTTGCAGACCTCGATGCAAAAGACCTTCGTAGACGCACTAAATTTTCACTCTCGCAGTTAGGTAGTCGACGCCCTTTCGCGAAGCCGAGAAGAGAATTTTACATATAGGTTCAGCTATAGATCAACACCTTCATATGATAAAAGTTGGTAGAAGATGTAGAGAAGAAGGGATAAATTTTAGATTAGTCTAGGATTTCAGCATTCCTTATTCAAACACCAAGTTCTTTGCGTAACATCGTTCTGACGTGAATAACTGATAAATTTTTCTAGAAATCGCCTTAGGTTGAGAGCTTTATAAACTCAGCATACGTCACAGTTAACAAAAAGATAAACAAACTGACTGATAATCTCATACTTAGATTCTATATAATCAGGGCCACCAGAATCTTTCTGAGTTGAAATGCACGATATTGCGCAATATACTCGACTCAGTACTCGCGCACTGCGGCCCTTCCGAGGCGAGAGTCGCAACCAGCTCTTGCGCTGCCCCCTGAGAAACTGCGGGGACAAGCAGAATCCTCTTATTAGTGGGATATTCGATTAGCGTTTTACGGCATATATTCCTCAGGAATTGCTTGCGAAACGCGTGAACTTCGAACTAGATTTTTTTTGGTAGTTCCAGGTCAAGCAGCTTATCTTGTGAAAATAAGTGATTTGGAAAGAAAATCGATTGTTATTATATGATTATGTAAAAAATACGTAAGATTACTTGAGTGTGCGTACCTATGAATGCGTGATTAGATTTTTGATTACAGAAAAACTGAACAATTTTTTGAATTAAAAAGTCAAAACATCCAGAGCAATTGATGAATTTACACTTAAATTGGCTTGCCTTGGATTTTTTTGTCTTGTGACATTTAGTGGTATAATAAACTACTAAGCAATTCACGCAAGATGACACAATTTTATAAGCCATTAAGAATTTCCATTGTGTTTGAACAATTATTTTACAGAGAGTTTAAAAGTATTTGTCAACGTTCGCATCAATAACTGTTATTGTAACGTATTTAACCCCTAAAAATAAAAAATCATAATAATTGATCCAACAACCTGACCTAAATTGTTGTGGTTTATAATGTTTTGGGGAGCGAAGCATAAGAAATTAAGGTCATTAACGAAAAATGTAAAGCAATAAGTCTATAAGTACCTTTACAGTATACTAAAAATAGGAGTTAAATGTTGTTTTACAATTGGTCTAAATTCCGGTTCCATATGCTGACTATGCTTAATACATTGACGAAAAGACAAACGATAAAAAATCTTCACAATGTCGACGCTTTTGAAAGTTGTTCCTCACTTCTACAAATTGTCTTTCTTCTGTCCATCCATTCGTTACCAAACAATCAAAGGGAAGTATAATCGAATAAATTTGAAATTAGCAACGAAAATTCGAATATGTCACCAAAGTATTAATAAAAATAATTTCACTATGAAGTTAACAAAAAAATTATATACAAGTTAAATTTAAATAATTTAACTTCAGATTATTCAGTGAACTAAAATTTAGTTAAGTGTTTACTAATTAACGCATGGAGCCATTATAAATTTAAATACTACCAATTTTTAAACTAACTCTGATTTACTGAAGGTAGCCTTATGTGGCCCTTACCGGGACCACATCAGTAGCCATAATCAGGGCCACATCGAGCTAACCTGATCGGGGCCACGTCGGGAATCGAAAACAAATTTGCCCATTTCTCCACGGGTCTTTTCTGATCCGTCCACGTGGCACGTTAAAAAAAGTTAATTAAATTAAGGTTTCTATCGACTGACAATCTAATTTTCATTATGAACTTTGTTTATAGGTGGGTAGGGGTAAAGTCAATTATTAGCAAAGCCGTTGTTTTAATCAACAATTTCAATCCAGTAGCTACCACGCCTGAGGCAACTGCAGAAGGAGAAGCTACGATTAAACGATATGAAAACAACTTTGTTGTCCGTTGAACGTGGGCAGTCTGCGCTCTCGAAGTTTGTCATATTAATAGTTCATATATGCTTGGCTTAATTAAACTCAAACTCTGTTACATTTTCCTGAAATGAAGTATGGCGCTTGAAACGTATTTAGATTGCACCCAAATTTACGCCAGTTAGTTCAATGTTTCTCAGCTTCACGAATTTCGATTCTCGATTTGCATTCAAGTAAATGTGTGAAATGATAAGTGAAATAAAAAATATCCACAAATTATGGTGTTTAGTGAGACCGTCAAGGTGTCATTCTAGTAACTACCCCCGAGAAAACGCTATTTTTGTTCATTATGTACAATCCCCAAATTGGGCCATCTCAAATAGAAAAATCAAAAATGTTTAGGTTAAGTAAAACAATAGCACTACCCCCTATATACTTTTTTAATATGCGTGCAAAAATAACAAAATGATGGCTAAAAAGCAAAGAATAGCAAAAAAGTCGTGATTTTTTTACGGTTTTTCACAAAAAAATGTAGTAAAAATCAAAATGTTGTGATAAATTTTTATCGGGACATAGCCATTGTCCTCATAAATTTAAAACTTTTTCATTTTTCTGTTTACGATGTCCCCCCGAGTAAACATGGTTCGACTTGAGTTCGACTTGGTTATGTCTTGAATTCGTCTCCAAGACACCGATGACTGGCTGCACCTCAAAACTGAGACGAAACATAGGCTTTCGTCTTACTTTTATGATCACGACAGGTGAAACGGCGTTTACTTCTTTTAAGTCGAGCCTTGTCTTGGCTAAGACGACGTTTACTTAACTCAAGACGAACCTTGTCTTGGCTGAGATTATCGAACCTTCTTTGGCTCATAAATGAGATTAAAATTGATGAATGAAAAATTTGTAATGATTAAATTAGTCATTTTTAATTTTAAAATTCGTAATCGGCGATTCTAAACGGGTATAACCCTATAAAATTTTCTTCAAAAAAATAAAAATTGTAACTTTCTAGAAGGATCTCCTGAGCCGTTAGAAATGCGTAAAATCAAAAAACATTTTAGGTATCATCGTCAAACAAGTATAATACAAATAAAAATCCGTAAATAAGTTCATTTAATATATTATTATTACACCATTAAGCCATCTCCCTTTCGGGGTAGGCGTGACTCACTCGCTACGACCCAGGTTGCTGATCAATCTCTCTAGCAATCACCCCAAGCGAAGAACCTCACAAAGTCGTTATGTAAGGTTCCCCACTTGGGTCCATTAATAGCCAAGGTCTTTGTTTCAGGCGTCGTTCACTCTACTGACACTCTTTTTATTAACTATTTTCCGCCATACTTTCCTGACCTGGCATACTTCTCCAGCTTCTTTTATGTGCATACATTTTTTCATGCAGGCTCTCCTGTTTCTGTGACTTCTTATGTCTCTTTTAACTAGGGTCTCATTTACACATTCTAACCATTCTTTCCGCGGTCAACCTCTGGGCACGCTGCCATTTACTTTAGCTTGATACACTTGTTTCGTTAGTCGTTCATTTGGCAATCTCTCAACATGTCCGAACCATCTTAACCGATTTCTTTCCCATGTATCTACTAGCATCTCTTCTGCACCACATTCTTTTAGAATTATCTCGTTACTTACTTTGTCCATCAGGGTTTTCCCGCATATTATGCGCATGTATCTCATGTCAATTGCGTTAATTTTACTCTTATCTTTTTCTTGATAAGTCCATGTCTCGCTACAGCATAGTACAGTAGGTACAAATATAGAATTATGTATTGCCATTTTAGCTTCATTGGATATATTTTTACTTCTGATAAGGGGACCTGCTCTACCAATAACCTTCTTACCTTCATTTATTCGTCTATCTAATTCCTCATCTATCTTCCCGTCCCTAGTAAATAAACTACCAAGGTATACGAACTTATCAACTTGTTCAATTCTCTCATCATTTAATAAAATAGTGCATAGTGTTTTCCCACTCTTTCCTTCGAACACCATAGTTTTTGTTTTATTTGCGTTAATTTTGAGGCCCATGCTCTGGCATAAACCCACTTTGGACTTCCCAAGTCTTTGCTTCTGTTATTTTCATTACCTTACGAATAAGTATTTTTCATATATTTTACTTACGGTGCTTAATAAGCTAATCCCTCTGTAATTATTGGAATGGAAGCTTCTAATGTGTCCCCTAAGGGTTTACATTTTTCTTACACCTTCTCTATTCCTTTACTCACCCTCCACACACTTACTTGGTGGTGGAAGGGGGACC
>NC_046664.1:56463943-56465457 GCF_010883055.1 Belonocnema kinseyi
CTCGCTTTTATCTCCCTTTCTCTTGTATATTGGTACGATAATCGCTTCTTTCCAATCGTCTGGGACGTCTCCCTTCTCGAAACATAAATTTATCAATTCGCACAGTCTATGTGGTATGCACGCGCCACCGTGTTTAAGCATTTCAGCGTTAATATCGTCTATCCCGGCAGCCTTACCGTTTTTTCAAGTTCTTAATTATATCCCTAACCTCAGTGACGCAGAATTTTTCAATTGAGTTTTCCATCGCCTCGTGTTCAACATCGCAGTTGTGGTGTCCTATAGCTTCATCTCCGAATTGTCTTCTAAAATAGTCTCTGAAAGCCTCTAGTATTCCGTCTGCATCTTACACCATTTCCCCCCTACTATTTCTCATGTTGACAATTTCTGTACATTGGTTTTCTTTCATTTTTTTATAAAGTAGTTTCCTGCTTCCTTCAAAGTCGTTTTGTATTTTTATCTCTTCTTCTGATCTAATTGTATCTTTACTTTCTTTAACTAATTCTTTAAGTATCCTGTTTTCGCGTCTTTAATCATTTCTACGTCTACTTCTTTCCTCATTTCTAAGACCTGCGATGTTCAAAATTCTCTTGTATGCTTCTCTTTTTGCTTTTTGGGTAGCCTGAATTTCATCATTACACCACGCATCACCAGAAATTCTTCCTACAACTGCGGTACCACACACTTCGATTGTACATCTAACAAGGATACCCCGTAACATTGTCCAGGTGCCCTCTATATTTTTCTTCTTTATACGGTCCTCCCATGTTGCCCTATCTATGCTTTCGATTATCTTCTTTTGGAAATCTATTCGCACACCCGGTTTCTGTAGGTTCTTAATTTTGACTCGCGTTTGTTTTGCTTTCTTGGGTCTCTTTTTTCTCCATCCCCGACCTAAGTTAATTTTTGAGATCAGAAGGTAATGATCAGTATTGCATTCAGGACCCCTCATGACTCTTGTATCTTTGACTACCTCTGTAAGTCTTTCATCCGCAACAACAAAGTCAATTATACTGCAGCTATTTCCTTTAGACCAGGTGTACATGTGGATCATTCTATGCCTAAACCAAGTATTTGTAATAAACAGACCCCTTTCTAAGCATAGGCCAACTAATTTATCTCCGTTATAGTTTGTTCTTGGATCTCCAAAATTACCTAATATTCTTTCTGTATCCTGATTTTGGATGCCCACCCAACCGTTTATGTCTCCTAGTAGAATTATTCTTTCCCCATGTTCGCAGATGTTTATTGTGTCATTTAAAGTGTCACAGAAGGCGTCTTTTACTTCTCTAGAATCACTATCAACCGGAGCGTAGCATGCTATGATAAATAGTCTTCTGATTCCTACTTTCATTCTAGCCCACAGCAGTCTGGGAGACACGAAACCATGGTCTCTGAGATGCTGCTTTCCTCTTTCATTCAAAATCAGATCTACTCCTTGTTTACCATGTGATTCACAGTCTACTCCTGACCATATTTCAAATCCGCCTTTCAACACGCCGTTTTTTTATGTCTTT
>NC_046664.1:56465557-56503113 GCF_010883055.1 Belonocnema kinseyi
GATTGTTTAACTATTAATAAAGATTAGCTTTCATAAATGTTAGAATTACCCTTTTTGTTAGGGCAGGCATACGCTCGAACTTATAAGCCGCACGTGTTCGAGTCATAAAAATTCGACTCAAGACATAAGTGTATGTCTTCAAGACATAAAAACTTGTCTAAAAGACCTAAATTGAAGTCTGGCCCCGTTTTAAAACTGAGACATGCTCAAGTTGAACTTTTCGACTTTAGCATGTCTTGATTGGGAGAAATTCGTTGCGTTTAAATCAAGTTTTTGTGTATACAAAGTGAATAAAATAAATAAAAACAATTTTTGAAATATATTTCAAAAGTGCATTTAGTAATCCTAATAAATTTTACATCAATATCTTTATCAATAATCTGATAAAAAATTTACAAAAATAGCGTTTTTTAGAAGGTCTGATCAATTTGTTACCGAAATTTGATCAAAATGATATGCAACGCTTTGATACAGATTTTGGGACTTTCATTTGATCAGAAACTATGGGTCAGAATGATTCGATTCTCAAGTTCAATGTCCTGTGATAAATTGCTTACTTTTTGAATATAGAGATTTCATTAACTTTCGAAGTAGATTCAAACTACGTCAAACTAAAGAAACACTTTTTGAAACTAAAACAAAAATTTTTTCAGAGCTATAGAGGTTCACAGCCCATTATAGGAATATATAATTTGTCTTACATTCAGAAAGTGGGAGACGGAACTATGTATATCTATAGAAACACTTTTAAAACCGAAAATTATTTTTGAGCGTTTTTAATTTTTAATTTTTAATTCTTGTCGAGAAAAGTTCCCTTTTTTAAAATAAAATGTAACTTTCCCAGTTAAAGATTCATAACTTTGGTGGAAAATTGATCTCTTTCTCTAATAAAAATTCCTACTATTTTTCATTGAAACTTATTTCTTTTTTGCTGAAAAGTCGACTATTACATTTCTGGTAAAAAATTCATCTTATTGGTGGAAAAATCTAATCTATTTTTGGCTGAAAATTTAACTATCTATTTAAAACTTAATCTTTCCGCGTTGAAAATTCGACAACTTCATCTCTGGTTGAATGTCGAACGATTTTGTTTAAAAAACGTTTTTATTTTGGTTAAACAGTAATTTTTCCAATTAAAACTTTTGAAAATTCCATTTTTGTTTGCAAACTTATATTTTTTATTTGAAAATTCCTTTTTGTTGTTTGAAATTTGTCATTTGAGACAAATTCAACTATGTTGTTAAAAATTTATTTTTTGCTTGAAGATTCATCATGTTAGTTGAATGTTTATTTATTTGGCTATAAATTGTACTATTTTGTTGACAAACCACTTTTTTGGTAAAGAGTTAATCCTTTAATAGAACATTTCTGCATTTTGTCAAAACCTTGTCTTTTTTAATACAAAATTAATTTTTGAAAATCATTTGAAATCTTATTGCTTGAAAATTTGTCTGAATGGTTAAATGTTCGTTTTTATTTGTTTAATATTATTACCTTCAAGTAGAATCTTAACAATTTCATTTTTAAGGGTAAATTGATAATTATTAGCTGAAAATTCAACTATTTAGTTAAAATAATTAATTAATTATTCTTCTGAGTTGAAATTTTTTTTTTTGTACTGAAAAGTGTAAACTGTTTATTTTTTGGATAACTCCTGAGTTATCTTCTCAAGTTGAATATTCAACAAATTGGTTGGAGATTCAACTATTTGATTGAAATTTAAAAAATTGGTTGAAAATTGTACTCCTTTATTAAAAGTTTATTTATTTGGTTGAAAATAAAACTGTTTTCTTGAAAATTTCTTTTTTTTACTACAAGTTTTTTGTTTCTATGTATTAGACTATTTTGTTGGAAACGTATTTTCCTTCGTCTACAGTTAAACTGTGAAAAATTTTTTTGTTGACGATTTAGTAGTAGAGTTGAATATTTATCTCTTTGATTCGAAACATTTGTTTAAAAGTTTATTTTTTTTCTAAAAACTTTGTATTTCCTTATAGAAGATTAATTTTTAATAAAAAGTAAAAATCTTGATTGTATTTAAAAACTAGTTCCTTTCTGTTTAAAAATTATTACCTTGATAATTAATTCATCCATGAAATATTCTTTTGGCTTTAAATTTTTTTTTTCAAATTCAACTAATTTGTTGATGGATGAACTTTATAAAAAATTCGTTTCCTAGTAAAAACTACATAATATTTTTAATAAAATGTTTTAATTTTTGGATTAAAAGTTTACATTTGTTGTTGAAAATTCGTATTTTTGGTACAAATCTCCTCTCTTTGGTTAAAAATTTAACTATCTTAGATTAAGAATTAATTAATTTTGATTAAAAAGTCTGCTATTATATCATTTTATTTTCCGGTTTTCAAATTTCACTACTTGGTTTATAATTTATAAGTTGCACAATTATTTTAAGAAATAATTTTTTATTACAAAAATCAACTCTTTATAACAAAATTGGTCTTTTTGGGTTTAAAATTGGACTAGTTTGGTAGAAAATTCAATTCTTGGTTGCAAAATAATATTTTTTGTTAAAAATTTAACTACTTGTTTGACTGGTGACTTCTTTGAGAAAATTCAATTTTTTCTTTGATGATTCATCATTTTACTTGAAAATTCATCTAATGGTTACAAATAAATAAATTTGGTTGATTTTATATTCTTTTTTAACTGAAAGGTCTTTCTTGGTTTAAAATTTTACTTTGTTTTTGAACATTTGTCTTTCTGTTTCAAAGATTTATCTTTTGGTATAAATTTCCTCCCTTTGGGTAAAAATTAAATTATTTGGATTTTTTTGTCAAAAATTAAATAACTTAGCTGAAAGTTGAATTTGTCACGTAAAATTTTTTTTTGTTGATGAATAATCATTTTAGTTGAAAAATCAATTGTCTGGTTGAAAATGTACCTTTTTTATAAAAAATGCAACTATTTGATTAAAAATTAATCTCAAACTCGCAAAATTAGATCAGTTTGGTCTGAAGCTCCTAATTAGAATGATACGCAATGTTTTGATATCCCGGATTTACTGTGATTGAAAAATAAAGGTACAAGAGCAATAATATTTCTCGGCGTTGAAAAAAAGAATAAATGTGAACTAATTATTCATATAACAGTTGCTGAAAGCGCAAACGGTAAATTGCCCTCGTTAAGAATAAATTAATAAATATTCGTTTGTTAGGTATACCTCATTATAAAGAAAATATCGAGATACCTAATGAACACAATATGCGAATGAGGAATAAAAAGGATACAAATTTAATAAGGTAGGTTTTACTTCTATCATAAAAAGAAGATATTCTGTATATTACTTTCAATTTCAAGTTTCATGGCCCTTTCAAAGAAAATATATCGTCTAATATTACGCTTTTCGTATTTTATAGAAAATATTAAAAAGTAACGTGAGCTAGTCGATGACATAAAAGGTTAAGGATCCTCCATACTCCTTATAAAACTAAAAGAAATTGTTACACACACAAGTGAAAAAGTCTCGAATAAGTGAGTTATAAAAAGAGTTAAGAATTGGAAGCATATAGAAACAATAGAATATAATATATAAAATAAATATGAAATTAATGATTTGATAATCAAATATATTTTAATATAAATATTATGTCTACAAATTAATTCGGTGCCTTTACTTTTACGTGTTTTAACTCTTGGTCAAACTGGAATTCTTCCCAAGTTCAGATATTTAGGTGGCGGCCCTGCGGACTTAACCTAAAAAATCATTACTCAATAAAATAGCGTTCGAAGAGAAAGATTTGAGACAGTTAATTTTTTTTACATTCCAATTTTAAAAAACGTCAGACGCCATTGTATTCACTAATGATTTTTTAGGTTAAGTCCGCAGGACCGCCACCTATTATATTTATTGTGTCTTAAACTTTAATATTTGCTCTTTGAAATAACCTTAGGAAGGAAAAAATGCAAGTTCGACCAAAAGTTAATAGATATCAAAACAACAGCACCGAATTAATTTGTTAAACCTATTTCATATAATATTATAAATAATATTCAAATTATTACCCAAAGCAGATGTTATGAGATTAAGAACCTTCTTAATCTCCTGTGGAGGCTTTTGTGTCAAAAATTCGACTTTTTATTTTGTTTTCAAATTTTCATTTTTACAATTTTAACTATCCCATCTTGTAAAACAGAAGATATTTTTGATCAGAATTCACCGTGACTCTCCAATTTTGTTTATTATACTCGTAGGAAGTTTATATCATACCTGATTTTTTTAAAATTATGAAGCTTTAAGGAAATTATACCTACTTTATTTATGACTATTTCTGAAAAATTGTTTTAAAAAATTAAAACATCGATAAATTCTTTTGAAAAACGTTAATTTTTGTTTGTGGTACCTTATTTTTTATATTTATATGAAAAATTATAATTCTTCACCTACTTAGCACCATGTAACAAAGTTTTTACGTTCTTTAGAATTTAATTCATAATTTACTCGAAACTGCGAAAAAAGAAACTCAAGCTATTTTGCTTAGGGATTCTACCACTATGTTGGAAATGATTAATTTCAGTAAAACTTTATCCCTCTGTTTTAAAATTTAACTACTGTGTTGAAAAGTGTTTCTTTCTTTGTTTCAAAATTATGTTTTTCACAAAAAATGAAACTGTTCAATTTTTGGTGCTTTTAGTTGAAAATTAATTTCTTTGTTAGTAAATCGTATTTTTTGGCAGGACATAAATTTTCTTAGCTTAAATATTACCTAATGCAGTTAAAAGTTCATCACTTTCGTTGAAAATTCACCAGTGTGATTCAAAATTTAACTAGTTTTTGAAAATTCATTTTATTTTCATGGAAATTCTTTATTTTTTATTGAAATTTTATTTTTTGCAATTTTTGTAGATAATTTATCTTTTCTTTAGTAGAAAATTCAATAATTTGGTGGAAGATGTAACTATTGTGCTAAAAATTAGTTTTTTTTTTAAATCAAAAACTAAAGTTTTTGACCTAAAATGTAAATATATTTAATTTCTGGTAATACATATTAACATTTTTTAGTAACAAATTCATGTAGATATTCTGTAAAAGAATTCGTCTTTTTGGCTAAAAACTTCATAATTTTGCAAAAAATATATTTCGAGTTTGAAATGAAACTGTTTGGTTGCAAATCAATTTTTTGATTAAAGCTGTACTTTTTTTGTTAGAATTTCATATTTTCAGGTAAAAAACTCGTCTTTAAGATATGAAAAGTCAACAATTTGATTAACTTTTTTTTTTCTAACTTGACTGAAAAAACATTTTTCTTTGACATTTTACCTCTTAGTTTTAGTAGAAAAACGCATGTTAACATTTTTTTTAGGGGAAAGTTCTACTATTTGGTACAAAAGTTATCCTTTCTGTTTTAAAATTGAACTTAAAATCGAAAAATGAATTTTTTTAACTGAAAATGTAACTATGCTCTATTTTCGGTTGAATATTAATATCATTTAGTTAAAAATTCATTGTAGATATTCTGTCAAATAATTAATTTTTTTGGCTTGAAAATTAATTGATTTTGTAAAAAAAACATCCTTTTTGGTCGTACTTGCCACTGTTTCGTGGGAAATTAACTTTTTGATTAAAACTGTACTTTTTTCTTGGAATTTCATACTTTCTGTTTACAAAATCTTCTTTTCTTAAAAATTAAACAATTTAGTTGGCATTTTCTCTTAATTGACGAAAAAATGTTTTTTGTTCGAAAATTAACCTCTTAATTTTGGTGGAAAAATGAAACTAGTTGATTGAAAATTGTTTCTTTTTTTGTCAAAAATTATTTTTTCCAACGTAATTTCACTATTCCATTTTTGGTTGCAAATATATATTTGTTAGTTGAAAATTCCACTATTTGGTTTTAAATTCATATTTTTTATTTTTAAATTTATTCTGTTTAGTGGAAAATTCCGATATATATTTTCAATAGAAAAATAAATTTTTCCGTTGAAAATTTAACTAATTTATTGAAAGTGGTACTACTTAGTTAAAATAATTTATTGTTAAAGATGTATAATTTAGTTAAAAATTTAGAGCTTTTTCAGTTGAATTTAATATAATAATCAGATCCAATTTATTTAAAAGAATTTATTCCACTATTTTTGTTTAAAATTACCTAATTTTTTCAGTTTTTAGAATATTTTGGTCTGTGAAAAAAAATGTCGAAACCATTCAATTTTTTTTTGTTTTTTAGTTCAAGCAAGTGTTAGAGGATATTTTATCACTTTAATCAAAGAAATTTGAAAAATAACTAATTAATTAGTTGAAACTCTTAGTCCTGATTTAATTAGTTGAATTTTTACAATTTTAGATTTAAAGAGTTCGCTCCAATCCGCCAGACGCCAGTAAGACTCTGGGTACATAATACATAGTCTTCGAAGAGGAAACGATAAAATGAAATTTTATCCCTTCTAGGATTAAAACGTTAGCCGATGATATATAGCTTCATGAAACTGCAGAAACCGCTGCGTCGACGAGAACATTATTACGTCAAATAAATTTGATAACAAGCAGTAAAATTCGAGTCTCTATAATAAAATTTGTTTTTATTTCATAATACTTTGTCATCCCAAATCCTGATAATCTGAAATCGTATGAACCAACTTTGATTCAGTAAAATATAACGGAACGTCAGTTGAATTCTACTAATCGCTGTAGCCAGAGTACAGTAACTGATAATTAGAAAAATATTATTATTATTGTATCATAAGGCATTTCTCATCAATTATTTGTCGCTACACTTTCCTGTCCTAGCATATTTCTCTAACTTACTTCACGTCCATGCATGTTTTCATATAACCTCTAGTGTTTCTATGGCTTCTGATGTCTCTTCGAATTATAAACTCATTCACACTTTCTAACCATTCTTAACAAGGTTTTTTCCTCCCTATAATTCCTTCGAAGATTCCCTTAAAAAGCCTAGTATACCGTCTGTATTAGATAGGATTTCACGCTTGCAATTTATTAAGTAGACTAACTCTGTAGTTTTATGTTTCTTCATATTGCTCAACGTCTATCCATAAAACAGTTTCTTTCTGCTTTTAAATTCATTTTGCTTTTTCTTTTTTAGCTTCGTTTTAATTTTATAATTAATTTCCTAATTAGTAAAAATATATTAATATGATTTGACAGTATTGCTCCACGCACGAGCACAATTTTTTGCTTATAAACATTTTTAATGAAAATGATTATACACAAACCCTGTTTCATGTTTTCTCACCTTAATGCGAACTGAATGAATAGGAGCCAATAATAAAATCCAGCTATTATTGGTTGAGACTAATTATTTTCTATTTTCAAAAGTCTAATACTTTATTTTTAGTTTAACTTCATCTGTTATGTATAAAATTTGTATTATTAGGTTAAAATTAAATTTTCTTTTTAAATTTAACTATTTGGTGAAAACTCAACTTCTTTGATTAAAATTCTTATACTTTGTTTTGAAAACTTCACGAAATTGTAGAAAATTCTTTGTTTTGCCTTAAAAATTCAACAATTTGGTTGAAATTTTTTTTCTTTTTGGCCTGAAAAATTAACTTTTTATTCAAAATTTATATTTTCGTGTCTGTTTGAAAATGAAGCTCATTTGGTTAAAGATTAAATTATTTTGTTGATAGCACATTCTATCTCTTAGAAATTCATAATTTTAGTGGAATCTTTTTTTTCGAGTGCATGTCTTTTGTTCTAAATTTCGTTCTAAAATGTTTGACCCGATAATTGAATTTTCAAGCTAAAAAGATGAATTTTCAGCCAAGCAGATTAATTTTCGCTTAAGAGACGGATTTTCAACGAAACAATAGAATTTTCAACCAAAAAATATGATTTAAACGAAATAGTTAGATTTACAACAACATAATTTAATTTTCAACAAGAGTTGAATTCTTTATCAAATATCTCAATTATGAATCTAAAAAGATGAATTTTCAATGAAAAGATGAATATTTTACCCAAAGAATAATTTCCTACAAAGAGACGGATTTTCAACAAAATAGTCGAATTTTCGACCAAACAATATGATTTTAACAAATTTGTTAAATTGACAAAAAAATAATTCGACTTTTAACAAAAGAGTTGAATTTTTTCCAAATAACTGAATTTTGAATCTAAAAAAGAAGGAATTTTCTGCTAAGAAGATTAATTTCCTTTTAAAAGACGAATTTTCAATGAAAGAGTAGAAATTTAGACAAATAAAGATAACTTTAAAAAATTTTAATTTCCAAGAAAATAATTAAACTGTTAACACCATTGTTTAAGTTTATACCAAACAGCATATTTAAGAACCTGAAAAAAGATGAATTTTAATGGTGAAATTTTAAACCAAATAAGTATAGTTTCAACATAATAGTTGAATGTTCTATAAAATAACTGAATTATTCATAAAAAAGATGTATTTCTAACCAAAAAAGTTATTTTTCTGCCAAACGCGAATTCTTGACTAAAAAATATGCCTTAAACAAAAAGGTTATATTTCTGCCAACAGACGCATTATTGAGTAAAAAATATGACTTAAACAAAATAAGTTACGTTTTGAACAAAATAATTAGACTTTTAACCAAACAGTTTAATGTTGTACCAAATAGCTGAATTTTTAAAATAGAAACATACATTTTCATCCGTTTTTGCCTATTTTTACACAATATTAACGTTTATATAGCTAAAATAATTTTTTTTTAAATTATAGTGGAGTCTAGATTCTAGAATCATTTAAATGTCCCTAATAAGTGATGATACAGAAAATATATAAAATAAGTTATAAAGCAGTTATAATACATTAAGAATTTTATTATTTAATATAAATATTTTGAATAAAAATCAGGAAATATTAGTTCTGCTAATTGAGTTTTCAAGAAAATGAAAATTTATTGTTTAAAAACATTAAAAATCATCAGGAAATAGCTGTTGGAATCAATTTGAACATTAAAATTTCTATTCTTCTGAGCTTTTGAGAATATTAAATAAGATTCAGTTAATTTCATTGAAACCAAGCGAAACGTTGCACCCTTAGTGAAATATTGCAATTGTTGTTTTAGAGATATAAAACGTATCTCAAAAAGGAAAAGTGCAAGAAACTATAAAAAAATTGTTCAGTGACGCCTTTACCAATCTAAATTTTTTGGACTTAATAAATTAGTAGCTAAAGTAAAAAAGTTCGGTTATGTAAAGGTCTGGTTTGTGTGAGTCTGACGTTATATCCACAATTAAATTTTGAGTTGTTATATTGCTTATTAGCCTCTTTAAAAAAAAAAAAAAAACTATTCATTTACTTCTAATAAATTGTTTGAATAAGGAAGTGCCACATTAAAAAATTTGTTTTCATTTGTTCTGAACTGCCGCTTTACAAAGTTTTTCTATCATATTATGCTCTATCAATTAAAGATTATCTCAACTCATTAAAACTAAAAAAAGTTCCGGTAGCATGGGTATCCAGCGAGCTTGAAATATTTTTTTTTCTTTTAAAGCAGTTATTTCATTTAAATGCGAAAAGTAATTTAAATCCTTTATTATATTATGCAAGAAACAACTCGTTGAGAGGAAATCTTACTATTGAAACGTTTTTCATTTATCAAGATATCATTGATCTTGTACTTATTGCAGAATAAATAAGGAGATTTCTAGGCATTTTTTGTAGAATTTACAAATTATTTTATAGACTGCAATGAATAGACTCTAATAATGTAAATAGTTGTATAAGTTTTTTTATTTCGCCTCCGCAAATGTAGAATGTTAGAGGACGAATTTTTTTGTGATATTCAATTTAGAAACTATGAAAATTATTAGCTGAAAATTTCGATGTTAACTTAGTTTGAGAATTGAAATAAGCAATGGCCATATTTATCTAGGATTTTTCAAGAGTTTTTTCACTCGATTTTTGACCAGATTATAAAACATGACCAAAGCTTTCAAAAGGTTTCGAAACATTTCAACGATTTTTAGATTAATTGAAAGTATTTTTAACATTTTACATCAATTTCACGGATTTTAAAACATTTCGAAGATTTAAAACGATTTCAAAATGTTTTAAAACATTTCAGATGATTTAAAAAGATTTAACTGAAATATCAAATAATTCAATGAATCCACCAAATACAAAGGGTTTTACACAGATTTATGGATAATTTCACAAATATTTCAAAAGATTTTACAAGGAGTCTAAATATTTCACCAAAATTTCCCAAAGATTTCAAACATTTGATCAAAATTTCAAGGATTTCAAAAATTTAAATTAGGCGTTTACACGAAATGCTTAAAAGATTTTATAAAAATTTGTAAAGATTACAAAAGAATATTTCAAAGGTTTCAAACGATTTCAAGTATTTCAATGATTTTAAACTAATACGAAAGATTTCACAAATATTTCAGAATTGCTCAAATATTTCAAAAGGTTTTAACAAATTTCAAGACGATGTCAAACGATTTCAATTATTTCAAACAAACACAGAAGATTTCACAGAAAAAAATTGAGGAAAGTTTTCACAAATATTGCAAAGATTTCACACAAATTTCAAAAAAATTGTAAAAAGATTTTAAAGACTTCAAGAATGTCCAAAAATCTCATGTTAGCAAATAATTAAAAATTTGTTTATTTGTGATCCTGTTCTCTACACAAAATTATTGAATGACAAAGAATGAAATAGCTCATTCTTTACATCTATAATAAATGGGTATTTCAGTATTTGAGTTAAAAAAAGGAGACCAGAAAACAATTGACTTCTTGCCTGAAAAATCGCGAAATGACCTTGAATTTTCATTTCTAAGAATCGCTTGCTACCCTAGGTAGGTAGTTCATAAAATAAGTCATCATAAAAATGATTGAGAGAAACATAAATAACTCAGACACATAAAAATCAATATTTTTACTCATCGCTTATTTTAAAAGTAAAACATGATTCGGTGACTCAAGACATGAAAGAAATGTAGTGTTGAAGAAGAATGCGGAAAAGAAACTTAAGATTTATCTTGGAACTGTTATTAATGGCTTTAGGGTTAAGGTGGAAGAGAGTAGATTATGAATATACTCCCTTTCGAAGATTGGATTTTGGCTATGTGGCATTTCATAATTAAAAAGACGTAGGTGCGAGGCATGAAGGATGGAGGATGTAAAGGGGAGGCTTCACAACTTAAAATAGACCCAATGCACTTTTGGAAATTGCTCACAACTCGTCTTCCTTTTGTTCATTTTTTCTCTAGATTTTATATATTTCTTTAAATTTCTAGTAATTTTCTCATCGGCGTTAAATTATGAACATCATCTAATAAATTTATATAATATATTTTGAATCTATTAACAATAATTAAACAAAAATGATTGGATATTCTGGAAATTGTCCGCAGGGAAAATTACAAAAGTCCTTTCAATCAATCAAGACTGACATTAATATACAGTTTTGAGGCACGAGCCTCATCGAACGTCAATCAAAACTGCGAAATCTAATATAAATAGTCGGCGAACTTCAAATCCGGAAACTCGTCCGCTTGATGCGTGTCATATAAATCAAACTAAAAATAAAAGAGGAAAAATTCATTTATATGAGATCTGGGAGTTATTATCACTAGTGACATCGTTCGATATGATCCTGTTACGGTATCGCATCGAAAATATCGTTTGTTTCTCCTATCGGTATTGCTTCTTGAGACTGCAGTGTCGGTTTAGTATTGTATCGGTTTCGTACCGTGTCAGTTTGGGATAGGAAAATCTCGTTTTATTCTTCTATCAGTATCGGTTCTTAAGAATTTAGTATAGGTTTGGTATTGTATCAGTTTCGTATCATATTGGAATGGTATCGTATTGGTTTGGTATCTTATCGATTTGTATTGTAATATCTTGGTTTTTTCTTTAATCGGTATTAGTTTTCAAAATTGCGGTATCGGTTTAGTATCATAACGGTTTAGTATCTTGTAAGTTTCGTATCGAAAAATTCCGGCTTTTTATCCTATCGGTATTGATTCCTAAAACTACAGTATTGGTTTCATATCTTATCAGTTTGGTATCGAAATATCTCGTTTCTTTTTGTAGATGTATCGGTTCTTCAAACTCTAGTATCGGTTTAGTATCATATCGCATTCGTATCATATCACTGTTGTGTCTTATCAGTTTGTTATCCAGAAATTTTGGCTTTTGATCCTATCTGAATCGGGTTTCAAGGCTCTTCAATCGGATTGGCATGGTTGCGGTTTAGTTTCGGAAAACCTCAAATCTTTCTTCTATTTCTATTGGTTTGTGGAATTCCAGTATTGGTTTCGTATCATAACAGTTTGGTATCGTATCTTATTGATTTGATATCGAATAGTTTCGGCTTTTCTCTTATCGGTTCTTATCTCGGCTTTCTATCATATCAGGATCGGTTCCCGAGACTATAATATCGGTTTAGGACCGGAAATCGAAGTTTTTTCTTACATTGGTATCAGTTTTTGAGACTTTAGTATCGAATTAGTATTGTATTAGATCAGTATTGTATAGGTTTCGTATGTGATAAGTTTTGTTTTGAAATATTTTGTTGTGTAGATGGATTGGTTTTTCAAATTCTTGTATTGGTTTAGCATCACATCGGATTATTATCATATCATTGTGGTCTCTTGCCCGTTTGTTATTGAGAAATCTCGGCTTTTGGTCCCATCTAAATCGGTTTTTGAGGCGCTTTTATAGTTTGGTCTCGTTTCGGTTTAGTGTCGCAAAACCGTGATTCTTTCTTCTATATGAATCAGTTTTTGGAATTCCAGTATTTGTTTGTTATAGTATCTAATGGTGCACAATGATTCGAAAATTTCAAATATTTTGATACATTCCGGTCGGATTCAAGAGAAAAATGCATCTTCCTAGGTTCTTGGTGATGGAAAATCATCAAAGAAAGACCAGCGTGAAAGTATCTTTCCTAAATCGAAATCATTACACATGAAATTTTGTGCTTAAATTATTGGAATGATCGCAAAGATGCCACATTATTTCACTATAAGACATAGGAAAATCATTAAGCAAGATTTATTACTTATTAGTTTTAATAATATGATTAATTTTCGTGCGAAGAAATTAGATTCTTGTTTTAAATTCTTATGCTGCAATAGAAATGATTGAATTGACATTATTTATTCATACCTGAATGACTTAGTAAATTGTTAATACATAATCATCATAGTGCAGTTTTTTGGTTTTAGAGGATTTTACAATATTTGAAGCAGTTTCAAAAAATATTTAGGAATCCTAAAAGTTTAGAGGAAGTTGACAAATATTTTGTGAAGTTTTGGGAAGAATCACATACAAATTTTCTAGTTTCTTTTGTGATCATTCTAGATGTCTTTTAAATTTTTTTCAATTCTCTTTTAAAATTAGTTTTTTTTTTTATAAAAAAATCATCTTTAATTTGAAAATTCTTGAAAGCCTCAATTTTGTTTCAATATTTTGTTATATTTTTAATTTGAAACATTTTGCTTTTAAATCTACCACAATTCTTTTTATATTGTCTAAGCAGTAAATATTTTGGTTTTCTTCGAGAATATACGCTAAATCTCGTTACTAAAACCTTTCTGTTTTCTTGATGACAGCAAATGAAGGTATTTTTGAACTTGGTGTTAAAATATTTATTTTATGTTACTATTAAAAATCTCAAAACTTTTAATAGTTTCATTGAAAATCTCGCTCGACTACTACAAAAGGACATTATCTTCTCGTATAATAAATCGAGAGTTTAAAATTTTTCAATCGCTTCTCACCTCTACTGGGTATCGTATGGACTTGGTATCGTATCGGTTTAGTATCGAATAGTTTTGGTACTATATACGTTCTGTATTGTATCGGGTTGGTTTCTTATTAGTGTCGTATCGTATCTGTTTGGCATCGTCTCGGTTTGGAATTGTATTGGTTGGATATCGTATTAATTAGGTACCGTATCGGCTTGGTGTCATATAGGTTTGGTATTGTATCAGTATTGTTCTGTATTGGCCTCGTATCGTATTCCTTTGGCATCATATCGGCTTGGAATGGTATCAGTTTGGTATCCTATCTATTTTGTATTATGTCAGTTGGGTATCGCATAGATTTGATATCATATCGGTTTGCTATCGTATCGGTTTGATTTCGCATTGGGATGGCATCTTACCCATTTGGTATCGTATCGGTTTGGAATCGTATCGGTTAGATATCGTATTAATTGGGTATAAAAGTTCACTATAGTATCGGTCGGGTATCGTATCAGTTTGTTTTCGTATGGGTCTCGTATCTTATCCGTTCGGTATCGTATCGGTTTCGAATCGTATCGGTTTCGTATCATATCAATTAGGTATTGTATCCGTTTGGTGTCGTAACGCTTTGGAATCTATCGGTTTCGTATGATTTCAATACGTTATCGTGTCATTTTAATATAGTATCAATATGGTATCGTATTGATTTAGTTCCGTATTGGTCTGATATCGTGTCGGATTGAAGCGTATCGGTTAGATATTTGATTGATCAGGTACTGTAACCGTTTCGTATTGTATCGCTTTGGAATCGTATCGGTTTCGTATCGTATATCGATTAGTTATCGTATTCAGTTTCACGAGAAAACCATTTTAATAGTAAATATTCCTAAACATAAAAGCATGCAATTGCTTTAATGATCATACATCCGAGAACTCTGCTAAAAGATGGACAAAATTGATGAAAAAATGCTCTCACTGTTTGAATACTGGTTGATTTATCCCGTCATCGCAAATTCTCTCTACGTTCCTCTTCTCATTTCTTCTCATGAGAGATTCAAGACTCCTTTTACGAGTCTCCAGACATACTTCTCATTCGCTTTCTCCGTCTTTGTCGTCAGTAAACGCAGGTGTACCGACAATGCACCCGTTTCCAGACGGTATTCATGCCATTGGAGCTGCTGGTGACGAGGCACGACCGGATGTGAGGGTGGACTATCTAAAGTTAGAAGATGTGCATGAGATAGTGAGAGAGAGAGAGAAAGAGAGACAAAACTCAGGTTTGCATACGTATTTGCAAGAGGAAAGCACAAGCCAGGGAAGCTGTGGAAGATGAGTGAGACCGCGATTTCGTTCCTCGGTACACCTCTAAAACCGCATCCTAACTGTGTAGGTGGGTGACACACTGTATAATATAAATTTGTGTTTTGCTTTACAGTGTAATTCCACTAATTGAAGGGTCCCAGGGCATAAGGGCGTAAGTGTAGAATTTTGGAAATATGTTTTTAATTGACTTAGACTAAATGTTTTTACTTATTGTATCGCCCACCAAATTCCTGGTTATTTCCCGGTCATCTAACATGCGGTTTTCCTATGGAAAATTTTGTGTAATGTGATATATTATTCAATGCAAACAAAATAAATCTTTGTAATTTATGTAGTAAAGTGAAAACAAAACAACTTTTATAATGGTGTTTTGCAATTGATCTTCAATAATTAATCAATAATTAATCTTCGATACCAAATAAATAGAAAATGATATCTAAGAATTGTTTACGAATTTGAATACCAAAAATAAATTATCAAAGATATGTTTATAAAAAATAGGAACTGTGATGCTAACTGAATCTAAGAAAATAATTAAGGCGTCGAAGTTGTTTTTAATTTTTGTATGCTATGTGTAAACAATTAAAAGACAGAAACTGTAACAAAAAACTAAGCAGCACTTCCAACGTGTGCTAAAAATAAAAAGCCATTATAATCCAAATTTATTCATTTTCACTGAAGTCTCTTGCAGAATTTTTATTTATAATATAAAGCGTTTACTTCAATAAGTTTTTTGATAGGGGTTTAAGCATTATAATAATAATTTGAAAAATAAATTTATAAAAAAAACTATATTTAAAAGCCATAAATAATGTATAACATCATTAAACAACTATCAATAATTTATATGTCCAAATTTGAAAATTGTAACAATAAGTTCACTATATAAAATTGATTTCTGTTCTTCTAAATTTTCAAAAAATGATTAAAAGCTGGAAAAGAGATAGGTGAGCTACATGCTTTCCCTTCTCCTTCAAAGCTCAATAAATAACAATTTAAAACTTTTAAATTGTTATAAACCTTTTTTATTTATCGGCTAAATAACATTGATTAAAAATAGTCTCATTTTTAATTTAACTTGAGCCATAATTTAGTTTTACTCTTCTGAAATTTAAAATTATTCAGATTTTAAATATTAAAATTAATCAACAATTGGCGAAATTCATTAGAATAATTCAAATCTATCATTATTTAAGAATAATAAAATCTTTCATCGATTCACATTTCTTTAATAGAACACAATTTTTTATATTGTTTTTTTATGAAGTTTGATTTTTAAAAAGTTATTCAAAAAATTTTCGATTATTTTTGCGTTATTACGTAAAATTACAAACGTTTTTATAAAAAAAGATGAAAGTGGGTATGAAGTGATTATACTTCTCTGAAAAAACAAAAATATTGCAAAATGTTAGTTTACAAAAATGTTTTCATCATTTTTCTAGTTTTTGACAAAAATCCAAATGTTTTTTGGTCTTTTCTGACTGATCTTAATCAATTTTTCGACTAGAAAAAAGGCTTTGAAAAATTATCTAAAGCCCTTACTTAAAAATTCGGAAAAGTAGTCATGATAGTAAACAATTGTCTATTAAAAAATATCGCATTTTTGAAAACATTAAGCGTAATTTCCGGTTTAAATCTATATTCCCTGTTGATTTTTTGAGTTATCCCAGTTAAATGTTACTTTGTAGCTACCTTCCGGGTTTTCTGTTTTTCTGGTCAGTAGACACCCTGAATAAGAAGGGGGGCAGCAGTCATGTTTGGTATTTTTTTATTCAAAGTGATTTCCACCTTTCGCTTGTTCTTTTGACAAGTTAACAACAGCTAAGTAATATTATGAAAGTACTTCCCAGTTTTTGTTTTTTAATAAAAAAAATTTTAAATATGCACATATTTTTGTGTCAATATGATGTCCCTTTCAAATAGTTCGACAAAATAAGTACATAATAGCTCGAAAGTAATTGCTTCTCAACAATAAAATAGAAAAAAAGCTTCAAAGTTCGATAAAGACACATGTAAAAACAGAAAAAAATTGCAAAAATATCAGTTTCTAGCAAAAGTTGTTTAAAAAAGTATACGAAAATACATTTTGACAAAAATTATGGCAATCACCTCGAGTCATAAAAAATTAAGTACAATCACAATCGATCAGTTTTAATAATCTAAAATCGTTTTTAATCACGTTTACGCTCTGTCAAAAATTATTTTTAAAGTCCCAGTTTCTTCGCATATAAATAAAAGGAAATTAAATCAAAAAAATTAAATGTCGTTTGAATCTTAAAATAACTGGACTATCGTAATTATTTATGGAGGATATTCATTGGTCCTTATTTCTTCAATATATCGTATCACTAAGTTCGAAATTTTCAAGCTATTACTGATTAATCTTTTTCTTTCGTACTTTATATTTCATACGTCATACTGCAGATTCCCTGGTTGTAAATTCTGCCCCTTTTATCGGTAAACCACATCCAATTTTCATGCAGCACAGTCGAAAATTCCTGGAATTAATCCAAGTAGAGCTCATAATAAAGATAAAAGTCCATATTAAAATTAGCAAAAATAATACTGCAGAGAGATTTATTTGTGTGGAACCTGGTTACGAATAATTATCCAAAATAGAAGGTATTTTAAGTTTCTGTCTGTGGTTAATTAACTTTCTTTTTAAATAGCTCATTTTTATTGTTTTAAACAAAATATTTTCAAACTCCGTAAACAGAAAATTAGTCTTCTAAACATACGATGAACTATGTGTTAATCAGAGATATTATCAATTTTGAAATAATTTAAGATGACGCACAGTGGAACTAAACGTAAAAATTTGTTTCAAAACATCCTAGAACCAACAATTCGTATTTTTTTTATAAATCTTAACTCAAATCCAAGGAAAAGTTTTAATAGCCGACTTTTGAATTTTTGATTGAACTTCTGTTTTGAAAAATAAACAGAAAAATAGCCATTTTTACAACCTGATTTTTTATCTTTTCGTAAACAGATTTTTAAACCAACCGAGTAAGGAAAAACAATTCTTATAATGGTTTCTAACTGTATGTCTATCCGTCTGTACTCTGTTGGCACGCTAACTTTTGAAAGCCTGATAAGACTAGATCGAGCTTTGCCACACACGTTTTCAGGGAATAAAAATAAAGGAAGAAATCATTAATCAGTCATTTTCTATCAACTGTTCTGGTTTCATCCATCAAAAATGTTAAAAAAATTCCATTCTTCACTAAAAATGTACGGGATATTAAACAAAATGTAGGAAAGACCACATTTTTTCGAAATAAGTTTTTGGATAAGACGCACATTTTTTTGCTTAAATCGTGAAAAGTATGATTAAAAATAAAAAATTCCATCTTATGCTCAAACTAGAGAAGATTGTTGTTTTCGTTATAATCGTAAAAAAGCATTTAAGAAAATGAATTTTATTCATTTGGATAACCAACACAGGAAAAAAAAATAAATAAAAAAAGCTGTTAACCAAAAAAAGATCGAAAATTCTCTTTATAGATTATTTTTTTAATAGGATGCGTAGTTTTGGTTTTGATCGTAAAAATTATATTAAAGTTTTTTTTTAATAATTTGCAAAGCATCAAAAAGTACGGAAAAAATAAAAATACAAAATTTGTTCAACACACTAAGAACAAGAAATCTATCATAAATTACTAATTGACAGGACGCTTAGATTTTAGTTCGTCGTAAAAAAGTAAATTTTCCTAAAAAACGACACAAGCTATGATAAAATATAACAAACAAAATTTGTGGCCTAAATCAATGCACATTATAAATTTTAATAAGAATATTCATACATTTATTGTAATGATAAATTTTCCAGGCTTGTTGCAAATAAAGATTAATGCCTAATTAAGGAATGAATATAAAGTAATAATGGAAATTACAAAAATTGTATACATAATAGAATTAAACATAATATAGATAATAAGTGCGCTTTTCAGACAAATTCTAATCAGGCGCCAAGCAAAAGGTTTGTGATGAGAATGTGTTAGTTAATATCGAAGGAGCTTTAACAAAAAGAATTCACAATCACATAATTACTGTTATCGTTGAAAATACCTTCAATTTTAAACCGTCTATGCACAAATGCGAGGGAAGTACAAAGACCAAGCGCGTAGCGCGAGGTCAACCCATGAACGAGCGCGAAGCGCTATATCAATAAAACGCGCACTTTAGGTGTGCTTAATTTCCACTCCATTTGTTTGTTAAACAATAAATTGAATTCTTAAAAAGGTTTTTTGCTTTACAAATAATTTGTTTTCTTTGGCATTCACATGGTTCCGCCTTGACGCTCTGTTTCATCTCAGATTTGTTCAAAATTTTGTTGCTAAAGCTCAAAGAAAGTTTGTAAATATTTCATTAAAAGTTAGTCAAAGTAGATGCCATACGCCTACAAAAATGAGTTAAAAGACCTATAAAGACATTAATTGAGTCATTTCAATTTCCCCTCTCACCTACCAATGCGCCCTCTCTCTTCTCTTCTCTCCTCTTTGATCATATCCAATCCTATCAGTTCCTGTTTGATAAAAAATGTAAAAAATGCTACTTTTATTCCTTCTTCGTCCACTAATTCCCCTCTTTTCACTTCCTCTTACTCTTCTTACTCTTCCTACTATCCCTTTCTTTCCTACTTCCCCTCCCTCATTTCACCTAATCGATATTTCCCGGTCGTCTATTTTCCCCCAATCCGCCAACTCTACTTCCCCACCACTTACTTCCCCTGTACTACTATCTATCTATTACTACACCTCTCTCTTATTTGCTACTCCTTTCATTAGTCCTCCTAAAACCCACTCCGCACTCTTATACTTATGCTTCTTACCAACACCATACATCTTCTTTGCAACTTCATCCACTTCTTCTACTTTCTCTTCCCTCACTTTACGCAATTTCCCACCCCTTACTACTTCTAATTTTTTTCCATTACTTTATAATATATACTTCCCACACAAACACTTCGCTACTCTCATCACTTTGCCTACTTCTTCTATTCTGATTTTTCAAATCCTCGTAAATACACTCTGCGATTTTCGGACAAAAACCCTTAGCGTCCTTGGGGCTCCCCGAAAATACCCCTTCCGATTTTTAGCTCTAACCTCTAACGTCTGAAATCAACCCCTCTCTGCCACGTCGGTATAACTTTGTCAAAAAATAATCTTGAAGATTTTTGGGCTTTAACCCTCGATATTTAAAATCAACCCTCCTTTAACACGTAGATATGAAATTGTCAAAAAACACTTTCCTTTTCGAATTTTCCAGTGTCAATGGAGCATATGATTTTTGGGCTCCTCAAAAAAAAACCCACTCCGATTTTTAACCTCAAACCCCTGATCTCTAAAATCAACCTCTCTCTACCACTTGCATATGAAGTTGTGAAAAAATAATATTTTTACGAATTTTCCAGGGTCAATGGAGTCTGATTGTTGTGCTCCTCATCTGTCAGATCGCATTGAAAATGACATAGGGTTATTATTATAGAAAAAAATGAATTGTTTCAAACAATATATTTTTGTCACAGGCTTAAGATGGTTACTGCCCAACATGTCGAAGGCATTTTTGGTTAGAGTTGGATTTTATTTTTGATTATTTAACACGGCGCTGTTCCGTTATATATCATCCGTCACGGACGCATTTTTATAATGCAATCAAGTGATCTGATGAGAGCAGTGTTCCCCGACATATTTGGCAAAGCCTGGGTTTTACCCCAACATTGACAGACTGGGTTTCAGTCAATTAAACGATAGAGGGACCTACAGCTAAGGGTGGGTTCCGAACCACCAGAACCTCGGTAAAGGTAAATAGAAAAGTTTTCAGAGGTACCGGCTCAAGGTTCGAACCCCGGACCTCTGAGGCGAAGTCCGAGCGTGTAACCAACTGAGCCACCGAGGCTCATTGAGCCTATTATTATTATTATTATTATTATTATTATTATTATTACACCATTAGGCCATTTCTTTTTCGGGGTAGCCGTGACTCAATTGGTGGGGAAAGGAGTAATGCGAGGAAGCGATAGAACAGTTTTAGATTGATCCAGAATTCTCGTGTAATTTATGTAAATAACAAGTTTGTTCCGCAACAGTGCTCCGACCCAGGTTCCTGATAAATCTCTCTAGCAATCACCCCAAGTGAAGATCCTCACAAAGTCGATATGTAAGGTTCCCCACGTGGGTCCATTAGTGTCCAAGGTCCTTTGTTTTAGGCGTCATTCACTCTACTGACGCTCGTTTAATTAACTATTTGCCGCCATACTTTTCTGTCCTGGCATACTTCGCTAGCTTCGTTTACGTCCATGCTTTTTTCATGCAGGCTCTCGTGTTTTGGTGGCTTCTTATGTTTCTTCTAACTAGGGCCTCATTCACACATTCTAACCATTCTTTCCGCGGTCTGCCTCTGGGCACACTGCCATTCACTTTACCTTTATACACATATTTCGTTCGTCGTTCATTTGGCATTCTTTCAACATACCCGAACCATCTTAACCGATTTCTTTCCCATGTATCTATTAGTCTCTCTTCGGCATCAGATTCTTTGAGAATTATCTCGTTACTCACTTTGTCCATCAGAGTTTTCCCGCATATCATGCGCAAAAATCTCATGTCAATTGCATTAACTTTACTCTTATCTTTTTCTTGATAGGTCCATGTTTCGCTACCGTATAGTGCAGTCTGTACAAATATGGAATTATGTATTGCCATTTTAGGTTTTTTTTATATATTTTTACTTCTAATAAGGGGCCCTGCTCTACCAATAACCATCTTACCTTCGTTTATGCGTCTATTCAATTCCTCATCTATCTTCAAGTCCCTAGTGAATAAACTATACCAAGGTATACGAACTAACTAAGATAATACACGTGAGGCAATGTACTGAATGCTTTGTTATGCCAGAGGTGTTCGGCCATTTTAAAATTGTATGGCTTAATGGAAATACTCCATATGTCGACCATGGTTCTAGTTAGGAGTGCAGTAGGGGAATTCGTCAGCGACAAGCGCAGTAGAAGGGAAGAGGTCCCAGGTACTCGTCGATGAATTGACGATCGCCCGGTAATGTTGGCTATGGTAGGGGTAAGGTCGGCTAGGGTACGGGGTAAATTTATGAAGAGTATGGGGTGAAGTCCGCTAGGCTAGGACATGGGTTAAATTCGGTTGCGATTCAGGGTAAATCGGCTCGGTACTTACTTAATTCCCCCTCCTAATAAAAAAGTAGGAATCACGGGCACCTATCTGGTCGTAACTATAAGACCGCCCGGAGCAACGAAATCCTAAAAAACTATTAAATGAGATATTTTTTATTATTTGATTGACAGTTGATCCCAATTTCGATGCTGAATTAAATTATTTTTTAAATTTCAAGTTCTGCAAAATGCTGTGTTTTATTCATCACATGCAGATGACTATCCTTTGTGGAAGATTTATCTTGACACCTAATTTTCTAAAATAATTTATGTCAAGAAGGCATTAATCTTCATACTAAAAATACTTCCTTTAAAAATTTATATTACCTGCAATATAAGCGTAGCTTTGCTTGCAGGAAATATTAACGGATGACTAGAACGCCTTAACTGTAAAGAAAACCACTCACTCGAGAAGATGGGATGGATATACCGGATGTCCTGCACCTGGCAGGTGTCTCGACCTAAAGGGGGTTAAACGTTAGACAGGCGATATTAAAATTCGAGTCCTCTCGATCACTCCCAATCGCGGAAGCTACTTTGAAAAGGACAGGGTTCCTTTGGAAGGTTATATGCGACCCTCTGGAGTCTAAGTTGAGACTCTAAACTCTCCAGAATTCTAGACTTTAGAAGCTTTCATAGGTCTGTTTTCGATAGGACATAAAGACACTCGCTTCACTGAATAGATAGACAGTCAGTCAGTCGAAGAGACTCGAAGCGAAAGGATCTGCCTCTTGTCCCCATCTTGCCCCCTCTTTCCCCCTCTTTCCCTTTTAACCCCCTTTCATCCTCTTCACTTCCGTCATATAGGACTTCGTGATATACGTCATTTATATTGCGCTCTTTGATCTCAAAAAAATTCAATTTGCCCGGAGATTGGGACGCGAGGCAGTCAACCGCGTTCCTGGAAAACCTCACCCAAATATTTTTCTCCTTCCACAAATCGCATCAGCTGCATAGACACTTATATCCAAAGGGAAAAAGCATGAGTTTTAGGAATCGGAAAAGCTATTTTAGGTTGTGAATTTCTTATTTAGATGACGGAATATTGCTATTCAGCTTCATCTACTTCTTGCCAAACCCCAAACCCTTAATTAAACCCGGAATTCAATTTCCTCGCGTTCGGGGTCTTCACTTGGCTAGTGTATGGATACTACGTCGTACGTCTTCGTAAAGACGAGGAAGCCTTGCTGAAACTGAACTATACAGGTAGAGTTTATAGATTGACACGCGATCATATTCCTAATGAAAAGAATTCAGTTTTATATAAAAAGTTATTTTCGGTAATTTAATCCAACTTCTGGAGAAGCCGAAGTGAAATTGCTAAAATTAATTAAATGGTTTGAAGTGAGGGGAAAAAATGTGTGGGTTGGCATCCGTACAAAGAAAGAACAAATGAAATTGGTTAATAGCGGCTATTTTCTTTTTTTCTTCGAAAATTAAAGCAATTGTCTATTAGTTCAGAAATTATGACGAATTTTGTATATGTACTATTCTTCATAGAGAAATTTGTTCAGTTTAAACTAAAGAAGCATGTTATTATTTTGCTTCTATAGGAAACATTTAGGCGGGGTATTTAAAGTTTTTTAAAATTATAAAAATAAAATAAAAATCCCAATTTCCTCTAATAATAAAAAAAAATTGAAGCTGAAGAAATATTTGATTCGAAAGATATAACTTTTTCACAACATTTGTTTTAATTCACAATTTTTTATTATTGTTCGTCAGTAAAAAAACTGCAAATATCATGGATACGTCATAATTTTTCTGTTTTTTTTTCTTGAAAAATTTAAACTTTCAAATGTCCACGTTTTGAGACCAACTGAAGGCAAGTTCGTTATTCAGCTATTTTGGAAAAAATTCAAAAAGTCAGAACATTTTCTACATTTTTGAGACTCCTTTTTTTAGGATTCATAAATTGTATGTAAGGCTCTGCTTAGTACTAAATAAGGAAATCAATAGATCCTAATTACTTTTTTTATACAAAACAAATTATTAAAGTCATATCATAACAAAATTTAAAAAAAACGAAAATGAATATTTTAAGCCAAATAACGCATGATATGAAGAAAAATTATGAGGGAAAAAACATCAATTTTTTAAACCCCCACAAGATTGTCATAGCCGCCTTTTTAATTTTCTTAAAAAATCAAACATTTAAATTTTGCAAGCCCCAAAAAAGTAATGAAAAGTAAAACATTTCATGTTGCGATCAAACTATGAAGAATAAGGAAGAAAATAAATGGTCTTATATTGTGCACTTAAAAAAGATCTACGAAATTGTTATCAATAATTTTTCTATAGAACACGAAGTTTTTATTTTATTAGTATAAAACACCATTCTAAATAAAAAATTAAGTTTTTGGACAAACGACGCAAGCTATAAAAAGTGAATAGACAAAAGTTGCTCATCACAAAAGAGTGAAATCTCATTCAAATTTGTCATCAAAAATGTTTTGAAAGGACGTGCAGTTTTTGATTTAATTATAATAAATCACATCCAAAAAAACAAAATTAAATTTACAAAAATGACACATCGTACGAAAAGAATTTAATCGACAAAATTTCTTCACCCAGAAAGGACCTGAAAATTTGTTAATAATAATTTTTAGATAGGATAAGGAGATTGTCTTTCAATTGCAAAAAATAAGGCAGAAGCTTAGTATGAGTATTCATGAAATTATCATATATTAACCAATCAACAGGACTGACATAGGGGAAAAAATGTTTTTCGTCAAAAAATGCTTGAAAACTCCATATTTTAACTAGAATTGTGAGAAAAAAAGCACAGAAAATTATTTTAAAAATTATGAATTTTGCTGAAATTATCATGAAGTTTCCAAATAAAGGGTCTGACATGAAAAGAAACAAATCTTACTGTAAAAAAATGAGAGAATGATGCACTTGTTTAACAGAATCCTTTAAAGAAGACAAAAAACTAATAAATTAAAAATAAGATAATAAATTGTCATCCACAACCCAATTAAAAGAACTGATATAGAAAAATGAATTTTTCCGTTAACAAATTTCCGAATTAAGCATTCTTTAATTATATTTGTTGGTATAGATATTCATACATCTTTCTTAAAAATGCATTTGTTTATAATATTAACAAAAAATCATTTCAAGAGAACATTTTTTTATTATATCACTCCCATCTAATGTTTCTGCAACACATTTTAAGAAAATGAAAGATAATTATCTTTCGTTATTATTATATAAAAATGATCGAAAACACCCTGTACACAAATAATTTGTTCACAACAAATTTCTTTGTTTAAGGTTTTATAATGAAATATATTTTAGTAATATTAATTTATGAAAGGTAGAGAGTTAGAACAATTTTCCTATTATTGTTGAGCACCGGTAATGTCAAATATAAAAAATGCTACTGTCCCCTTCAAATTGGTTAGTTTATTAAAGATTTGTATTAGTAAATAAAAAATATGTTCGCTGCGTGGGTACATTCTTCTTGTACGCTGCGCGAGTAGCGCTTCGCGCTCGTTTTTGTATGTTTAATGCGTAAACTTTCTCTACATTTTCTCAAATATCATAAATATTATAACTTAAATCGAAAATTGTGATTTAAACTTCTGAAGAATTATAGCCATAAATTTTAACTGCAATTTTTTGCGACTTGTTTTTAAGGAAAGTTCTCAAAGCACCTACGGCTTTGACGATTACATTCTCATTACGAAATTCGCGCTCGATAATTTGTGTCCAATTGAAAAACTTCAGCAAGATAATTTGTCAATCTTGTTCAAATCTAATGAAAACAACGCTTTAAACTTACCGATCTCTTCAAAACAAAAATGGCATAATTTCAAAAATAATACAACTGTTGGAGCTTTTGTCTGATTATGAAATTTCATAAGAATAGTTTTCAAATACATACATTTCATATCCAGTAGAAATTCGGATTGATATTTCTTAACCCATTGAAAACATTTTTTTTCCTTTTTTTGAAAATTCTCAAAATGCTCAAAAGCATATAACTTTGTCATACTTAATAGAATTTCAAAATGTCCTGAGGATAATTTTCAAGTATTTATTCCGTGTACCAGAGAAATTGACAAAAATTTCTAAAGTTCACAAAAAAAATTAATTTAAATTTGAAAAAGCTTTAACCTATTTAAATTGTTGTCTAATTCACAAATTTAACTGAGATAGTTTCTAAATATATTTGATGTCTAGTGAAGAATTCAAATGAAATTTCCTAGTCTATCAGAACAATATTTTTTTTCTATTTTTTTGAACATTTTCAAAATTTTCAAAATCATATAACATTTCTAAATTTTATCGAAATGGAATTTTTATTTGGATAATTCGCAAGTCTTAAGGTCATCTGTAAGAAACTTTGAAAAACATTTTTGAAATTGAATTTTTTTTTTTAATATTGATAATGCTTAAATTTTTTTTTGTTGGAAATATCTGCTTAACGAACTAAACCTTCAGTTTGGAAACGTTAAGAAGTGTATGAAAGGCTCAATCAAGTGGACAAATCCTTGAAAAGTTAGCGTGGCTACAACATTTAGGTAACCATACGTACAGACATACATGCAAACATGCAGACACACAGGCAGACAGACATACAAACAGACAGACACTGAGAAAATGTTATGATTTTCGGATTCTGTGCCTGCCGAAACGTAAAGATCCGTTAAAAACCAGAGATCGAAAATTTGGACGATTACATTACACTCTCATGAATGAGAATGTAAAAATAAGACTCGACAACTTTCTATCCAATTTACTTATCTTTTTTTCAACATTTTCCGTACAAATCAGATAATATTTATAGGCTGTACCTTATTTTAACTAAAAATATCCCTTTTTCCCCACTGTGCGTCAGTCCGTTGAGCAGGTTAAATTTTTTTTCCCATTAGGGGCAGTGAGGGGAAGTGTGAGAATGTGAAGTAGGGGAAAGAGAGGAATTAAGGGAGAGGTACTGGGAGAAGGTGGATTTTATGTCGAGTGTGGGATAATGAGGGGGAGTAGGGGAAGTGAAAGGAGAAACTGAGAGAGGATGTTAGGGAAGCGAGGGGAAATGAGGAGAATTCAAGAATTGGGAAGGTAGCGAAAGGGAATTTTTAGCTTTGGAGAGCCAGAAGAGGTGAAAGTACAGAAGGAAGAAGTTTTGGAAAGGGTGGCGGCAAAGGGTGAAGTGAGGGGCGGAAACTATAAAAAGGGGAGGGTTGAACAAATTATTTAACGTATTAATAGACTATGAAAAACCCTTTTTTGTAGACTCCTACTTTAGATAACTTTTAGATAAAAAGATTGACAACTTAATATTTTTTTGATTGAAAAACTGCCAAATATAATAACATGTAATAATTGGTTACGGTAAATCATTTTACGATGTCATTTGCCTCTAACTGATTAAAAAAAATGCACTTTTCTCGAATGCATACCTAAAATTTTTCCCCCTTTGCGCAAACTATTTGAATAATTTTAGCATTTCTACTCAGCCCTAACGTTGGATTTATGAATAACTTATTTAAACTAGTAAGAATTGCATGATTCGGAATAGTTCAATCATTCTAGGTAGGCCCTTGACAATTTTATGTACTTTATTAATTTTTTGTATAGATTTTATATTTTATATACGGTTTGAAACGATTATTGAAATTGCAATAAAATAATGTTATAAATTATATGATTGCACCGCCAAAGATGTTTGAATCCCGATAATAAATTGTGAAATGTCCAGGAATCAAAATAAAAGCTATACATTATTGTAATAATTACTATTAGATTTGATTGCATTCTAATTGAAGAAAGAAAAAATTATCTAATAATCAAAAGATACTTCTGTCATTCCTATTTTCGTATTTTAATCAGTCATAGAAGATATAAATTTACACTCAAAATTAATTTTTGATATTTATGCGAGCTTATAATTTTGACATTCAATTTGAAACTGATATTGGCTGGAAACTCGATTAGCATTAATTCTAGCGATATATCAATAATAGTGCATTAATTAAATGCCTTTCATTTCACGAAAAATATCACATAAAATATTACCAAATAATCCTCAAAAACCTTGTCCGTAATTTTTGAAATTTATTTGCATTTTACATCACTTGGATAAAATGTTCACTGGTCTCTCTACTTTATTAAATATTAAGCTACGTTAATCACGCTCCAGATTAAAATTTTCTGTTTTGGACGTCCTTATTCAGGAATTTAATCCGCTGTACGAAAATTCGATTTTCATTGTTAGTTTCTGGTTATTAAACTGAGCGGAAAATGATTAGAAACTATGATTTAAAAAAATATATTAATGAATGGATTATATAAAATCCAATCTCGCAAAATGTTTCAATTTACTTTATTACATTTTAAAGGACCGAAGGAAACTATTGTAGATCATTCTGTCTCTTTAAAGCAGATAGATGCTTCGAATAGAGCAATATTTGACATCAAAATTCCTGAAATAATTGTTTGCTTTATAAACATCAAATAAATTGTTCTGATTATATTAAAGAATCTATGAAAGTTATTTCACAAACATCTAAAATAAAACACAAAACATATAGAAATTATATTTGAATAGTTTGCAGTTTAATTTTTAAATGCAAGGCAGATGATTTTTTAACGAAATAGTTAAATTTTCAACAAAACAAAACCAAATTATTTTTTAACTAAGTAGTTCAATTTTAAAACCACGAAGATGAATTTTCACACAAATAGTCGATTTTTATAAAAAAATTAATAAAGTTAATCCCCAAGCAGTGAGCGTTTTTAACAAATAACTGAATCTGCAAACCAAGCAGACGAAAATGTAACAAGATACTTTAATTTTTAAAAAAACTCTTATATCAAGAAATACAGTTTTTCAACCAAAGGGGATGAATTTTCTTTTCAAAAAGATGAATTATCAACAAAAAGGTTTAAAAAATAAAAAAATTAAATCATCAAATTTTCAAACAAAAAAGAATCATTTTCAACCACAAGCAGTTGCATTTCAAACAAATAGTTAAATTTTCAAGCAAAAAAGACGAATCAATTAGATGACATTTGAATCATCAACCCAGAAAAATTAATTTTCAACTAAGAAGTTTTCTGCCAAAAAAGATATTTTCGCAGCAAAGAGGCTGGAATTTTGTATTCAAAACGATGAGTTTCGAACAAAACAAGTTAAATAAAAAAAAAGTTAATTATATTTAAAAAGATTAATTTTCAACCTACTGTTAAAATTTGCATACCAAAAAGGTTAGAATTCAACGAAAAGCTGTCAAATATCTGAATCCTTAATAAAAAAAAACGAATTTTTCAAAAGTTTTTAGAATTTTCCAACAAGGACTTTTATACCTGAAAAAGGGATTCTTTAAACGATTTATAATCGAAAATAGAATAGTTAAATTTTTAGTTAAAAATTTTGATTTTCAATTACCTATTTATGTTTTCATTCAAAAATATGGATCTTCTTCTGGTAAAAAGAATATCTAACAAATCAGTTCAACTTCTGATTCATTATATAGTTAAATTTTCAATCGAGAACATTAATTTTCAACCAAAATATTTTAATTTACAACAAAATGCATATGGGGAATTCTTTTTCAAATCAGCTTTCCCAATGCCTATTTTTCTTTAAAGAGAAAAATTTTTTTGCGCTCACTAAAAAGTTCGTTATGAAATGTAATTTCTGATGCCGTCTGGTGTTTTGTACAAAAAATAAATCCTTACCTCAAAATAGATGCCTTAATTGAAAGAGTTATATTTTTTAGAGCAATTTTGACGAAAAAACTACATTTTTTTGGGGACATTCCACGATTGAGGCATCCATTTTGAGGTTAGGATTAATTTTTTTTGTACAAAACACCAGATGGCATCAGAAAGTACTCTTCATAACGAATTTTTTTAGTGTGCGATAAAATATTTCTCTCTCAAATATATAGCCTACCAAGCTCAAACATATAGTTTAATTCTAATTATTTAATTTCGATCTCAAAACGAACACTTTTTGAACAAAAAAGGAATAGTTTAATTTCTAGGTGAAAAACTTATTTTAAAATTAACAGAAAATATTATTTTAAATAAAATACTTTAATCTTCAACCAAATAAATGAATGCTTGACAAAGTAGATCAACTTTCAAACAATTGGTTGAATTGACAATGACAAATTTTAATAGTTGAATTTTCAACTGAAGAGGCATTATTTTCAGCAAAAATGATAATAGTTAAATTTTTAGTTAAAAAAGTTAATTTCAACCGAGAATAAATGGTCTTTAACAAAATTATTAAACCTTAAACCAATAACATAAATTTTAAGCAAAGTTGTTCAACTTTCCAACAAGAACTTGAATTTTCATTACAAAATTTAATAGTCGAATTTTTAGGTAAAAAATATCAACTTCAAGAAGAATAGTTCAATCTTAAACAAAAAAGTGGAATTTTTAACCAAAAATATAATAGAAGACCTTTAAAAAGAAATACCTTAACAAAAAATAGTCGGATTTACTTACTTGATTCTACTGTTACAAGGAATTAAAAAAAAATGGAAATATTTCTCAGCATTAGACAAGTCTATCAAATTGAAAAAAATTGTATTCTTCAACTTTTTGTGTATAGATACAAAAATTTGGTTGCAATTTTTTTTCAGGGTAAAGTTTACGATAACCTTAGATGGAAAACTAATATGAGAAAATTATTTCATCGAAATATAATATTTGAGAAAATAAAATGTTGTTACTTTTTTTCTAAAGTTGCAAAAAAAAGATTTTTTGTTTTTTATTTGTTAGGTTCTCTTTTTAATAAACTATGAAAACACGTGAATATTTTAAAGTTTTAAACCGATTTTGGTTTTGCTTTTAAAGATTCTTAAAACATAAGTAAAGTTTATCTAAGTCAATAACTTTAGACGTAAAAAATTATGAATCAAATGTTTCATCGTAAATTAATATATTAACAAATTACCAATAAATATAATCATTTTGAATTTTTTCGGCCCACATTCATGCCTCTAAGTATAAACCATTTTTTGAAACACTAGGGACATAAACTTTTGCTCTATGTAGAGAATCATACACAAATATAAGGTGTCACTTTCATCAACGGCATTTGCAATTCGTGACGTGTGATGAATGGAAATCGAGTCGATACGTCGACTCACTGTCAGCGGAAAAAAATCTCACAACGCTGAAAATTGATTCCCGCCGCATAGAGTGTGTCGTTATTCAGAGGTTAATGAAAAAATTTGGTTTTGAATAAGTAACAAAATGAAACATGCAATTCTAGTGCAAATTTTCTAAGCGCTGAGATGACTCGTCCTCATTTATCATAATAGGTGAACCTAAAAGAGCAATATTTCAACCTGATGATAGGTATAAGTTCGAGTCGTGTCGAGACAACACGTTTTGTCGCGCAATTGCGCACGCGATGTGATCTTAAGTAACAAATGAAAGTTCAAGAAATTCTGCACGTGTCTGGAAAGACTCCCTAAATAAAGTGCAGGTGCTGCATAGTAAGAATAAGTAGCATCCTGATGGTTTTTTATTACTTAAAGTTTTTTTATACCTTAAATTTGAAATTATGAAAATAAAATCTACATATAATCCACCATGCTTCCAATAACCTCCCCCTCCCCCCGCCTTCTTCGATGCTTCCGTTAATGATGAGTACCTTTAAAAAATTTCTTTCCCTCTAGGGGGCAAGACAACCCCCTAAAAGTTTCTATTTCCTAAAAAAATCTGTATTTTTTTAGAATTAAAATTCAAATATTAACACGTGCCAACGAGCCCTTCAAAATCCCAGTAAGGAAATTTGGAATTTTTGAAAATTGAACTCATGTTCCAGGATTTCATCTAAGCGTGCCAAACTTTTCAGGGCTTGAAGAAGAGTTATCTACGAAATAAACCCATACTAATAGCTTTTATTTCAATTTCACACTTACCCTCTCTGCAGCGCCCCAAATATGACCCAAAAATAAAAAAATACACATTTTTACGTATTATTGTTAATTTTCAGCACTTCTTATCGCCTTTTTCATTAAAATAATGACTAGTGAACAATTTGAATATTTTTCATGACTTTCTAAACAATTTTTAATTGTTGAAATAAATATAATTCATTTAAACAATTATTTATTCCCAAAAAATGTAAAAAATAATCATACTTTATGATTGAAATGCAATATTGTGTTATTTTTCGAGTAGTAAATTTTTCCAAAAACATTAGGTAATTATTTAAACAATTATTTATTGTTTATTTTCAAAATTATGAAAAATTTAGCCCGAAATGTCCATTTTTTAAAAATTGGTATCCTGTGCTACTTTTTGTTGAATAATTACATAATTTTAATGAATTTCTTCTCATTTTAATCAAAATTTTTATAACAATTTTTATTTGCACAAGCAGTTGTTCTTCGATAACTAAATGAATTTAAATATTAAATAAATATACAGTCAGAAACATAATTTTATGTGTTCGATTTTACTTAATTTTTTAATTATCGAAAAAAACTGCTTGAGCAAATAAAGATTGTTTAAAAAAATAGAAATATACTAAACATTAAAAAAAATGTAATAAAATTACGTAATTATTCAACAAAACGTAGGACAGGATACTAATTTGAAAAGAAAGTTGTTGAAATCTCTGCCTCAATTTTTACAAATGTTGAAAATAGACAATAAATAATTTTTCAATTAATTACAAAATGTTTTTAGAAAAATTTGATAAATTTGTTTAAACAATTAAAAATTGTTTAAAAAGTCATGGAAAATATTCAAATTGTCCATTATTAATAATTTGTATGAAAAAAGACGACGGCAATTGCTAAAAAGTAACAATAGTACAGGATTTAAATTTTTCAAAAATGTCCCATGATAATTAAATGGGATTTTCAAGTGCCCGGTGGCACGTAATAAACCTTGAGTTTTGAACAAATTTGCAATTTTTGTTGCCAGATTTTCGAATTTTTTGGTTTTGTTTCTCCGGAAATAGCAAAATTGGGGGGGGGGGGTGTCTTGCCCTGTTTCTCGAAAAGCGTTTTTTGGACCACTCTAACCATCATATTTTCATATTTCTGTTTCAATTGATTTAAGGCATTTTAAACGCAAGATGTCATCGAAAAAACTTTAATTTCGTTTGCTAATTATCTATAATTAGAGTAAAAAGTGGCAAAATAGTATGGAAGAATGGACGTGCGGTCTCTAGACTGCATCATATTTCTGATATGTGAATATCTTCCCTCACTGATTTGAAAGATCATCACTAAAAATGCACTCTAACTCCGTTATCACTGAATGCTCTCTAACTCTGACTCTCCGTAGCTTAGCGCGTTAGAGCATCAGACCGGGAATATGAAAGTCCTGGGCTCGAATCCCAGTTGAACTAGAGATCATTTTTTTCGCAATTAGAAAAAAAAGTATTTATTCGAGACCATTTAGACAAAAAAATTATCATCAAAATTATTATTATATTCACCTGTTTAAAAATCTTAACATCAAAAATAAATAATAACCATTTCAATTTGAACTAAATTTAGAATCTTTTAACAATTTAGCATCATTCAGTGTTTTTTCTCGGAAATTCGTATTTGAAACTTTTTTAAAATTAAATTTCGAAGACGACTAACAATTTTTCAATAATTTTTCGTTATAATAGCATTTTACATGAGAAGAAAGAATTCTTGGTAAAGAATCATTACATTTGAAAAAAAGTCAAACTTTTTTGCAATTCTGGTTAATTTATAGCTCTCAAATTTTTCAGTAAGGAATTATTAACATTTTTGATAAAAAATTATTATATTTTAAAGAATATTCACAATTTTAAAAAAGTGTAGGTTATGTTGGGAAGTTTCACATGTAATTGTCATTAACAAATAATTAGATTTAAATTCCATGATTCTTATTTAAAATAATAGAATTTAAAATCTTGAACACTTTCTGATTCCGTCTTTGTTATTCGTTGGAAATAGACATTTTCATTAAAGAGTCAATAAATTTTAAGACAAAAAATTAAATTTGTTCATACAATTGTAGGTTAATCTAGCGTGTTTCAATACAGATTTTAAAAAAGATTCACAATGTGGGCTCGATTTAAGGATATATTAATATTTTGCACGTGAAATCGGATATTTCAAACAAAAATAATATATTCTCAACAAAAATGTAATTTGGGCAATTTGATTATTTTGTTACGCCATTGTTTTTCGTCTTTAATTATTGGTGATTCAAACAAATTAGGTTTTAAAAAATAGCTGCAAATTAAAAAAAAAGCTGCCTATTTTGGTTTGTTTCACCAGAAATAAATATTTTCAAAGCCAAAGTATTATAATTAAATCCAATGCTTTTTGTTCAAAATAAAATTTACAAGCTATCTATTTTTTTAACTAAAATTATCGCAAACACTTAAAAAAAGTGACAAATGTGAATTTCAGAAAAGTGCCATTGAAAAGTGAAATAAAAAAGTTACATGATCGCCCCCCCCCCCCCAGGAATCGAGCCCTGATACTTCGGTTATAACTCAGAGTATTACCGCCTGATTTTTTTTTAAAATATGGTTTTCTCAAAAATTGCTAAAAAAAGTGGCTTCGTTAGAAAAAGTTACATCAACAATTTTGCAGATCTGAGGAAATTTTTATTTTATTGTTGCGAAATCATGCCGCCTTATTATTAGGGTTACACATTAATTAGGTGCCTATACTTTAATGTCTTGTAAATTTTATTAAACTTAAATTTTTTCTAACTCGATAAGGTAATATTAATCGAGTTAGAAAAAACAAATTTAAAAAAAAGCTAATAGGATTTGTAAGAGAGGTGTCGAGTCTACATTTTAAATTAGACTTTCAAGTTTTTTTTATAAATAAACAAATTAGACGAAAAAAATGTCAACTTTTTCTGTTTAAAGTTCATGGTGCTCGTCAATAACATGAACATTGTTAAAATACACTAAGTTTTATAGAGTTACATAAGTTAAAAATATTCTAATCTTATATAATAAACCAAAAAATTGTATAAACTAATTATTTGTTGAAAGAATGTTTTTTATGATTTTCCATAATTTCACGTTTTTTAAAGTTATATCGCAAGAAATCTGGATAAAAACAATATAATAATAGAGAAATTTTTTCTTTAGATTGTTATTGTTAATAGTATAAAGATTAAACACATGCATCAATCAAGCCTTTTTCGACAGAAAAATTCGCTTCTTTCGATTTCATTTTTTTAAATTATGAAGTTTATGATAATTTCAGAAAGAGCTCATAATTTATTGATTAATTCTACAACTTTTTCAACAATCTTAATAAACAAATGCATTCTTGGGGTATCTGTCGACGGAAAAATTATTTTCTTTTGATGTCAGACTTTTTAATTGGGATCTTCATAATAAATTAAGTAACATTCATGATCTTTCAAAATGAATTTGACAAACAAATACATTATTCGGGCTTCTCTGAAAGAAAAAATTCGTTTTTTTATATCAGTTTTTAAATTGGGAAATTCAAAATTTCTTGATGAATTTTATATAAAAAAAATGTAATGCTAATTATAAGTGTTCATGAAATTATTATTAAGTTCCTAATTAAAAATATCAGCCTAAAAAACAACAGTTTTTCTCTTCAAAGATGCCTCAATAATACATTTGTTAAATAAATATATTTTCTCCAAAAAATATGAAATTTATCAACTAATTATGAATTTTTTTGAAATAATCATGAAGTTCCAAATTAAAAAGACTGACATCGAAAAAAAAAAAAAATTTTCTGTTCACAGCTAACCAAATAATGCATTTATTTGTTAAAGTCGTACAAGAAAATTAAAATTAAAATTGTTTTGAAAAAATTATAAAATTGATCGATAAAGTATGCATTTTTTGTGAAAGTATCACAAAGTTTTTAATTATAAAAGTTTTCATCGAAATAAAACGAATTTTTCTTTCGACAATGCATAAAGTTTCGAATCAACAAAAAATTGAATCGAAAAAACCAAGTTTTCTGTCAAAAAATGCCTGACTAATGAATGTGTTTATAATATTAAAAACAATAATCTCAAGAAGAAATTTTTTCATCATTGTAATGTTTTTTTTCAAATTTCTTTCAATGTAACTTAATAAAACGTATAATGATAGATAATCGTAAAAACTATTATTTCAACAAATAATTTATTTATACAACATTTTTTGCTTATTATATGATACTGGAATATCTTAATCTGATGCCTCTCTATGATACTTAGGTGATTTCAACAATTTTCGTGTTATTGACGAGCACCTGGAACGTCAAATAAAAAAGGGCCATTTTTTTTGTCACATTTGTTTGCCAATGAAAAACTTTAAAGCCTATTTTAAAAATCAGGCACGACAACTTTCTTAGAAATCTTATCAGCTTTATTCATCTTTTCTAGCCCATATCGGTTAATATTTGTGGGCTGTACGTTATTTTTAACCAAAAAAATCATTTTTTCCCCACTGTGCGCGGCACGTACAACGTGTAAAAAGTAGTTTTATAAATTTCACAATAAAGATTTATTAATTGAAATTCAAAAAGCATGCAGAGTCTCAAATGCTCCTTGTCGGACAACATTTTATTCGCTATTGATTTTTTTTTGTTAATTCCGGAAGACCGCCACCTACTATATTTTGTTTTTAAGTTTTAGGTTCGTCCTTGGAAACTACCTTAGAACTAGAAGAAAATTAGGTTTGACCCAGAAGTGCAAGAGATCCAAATAAAGGCACTGCATTTTTTTGTAGACCTAATCATGAAAATGCATTAAACAAATTAGAGAAAGCATTTTCGAGACGATCTGGTATCGCATTGTAAGTGCCAGGAGGGCATCGTCTGAAGGAACGCTACAAATCAACTTCTTCGCTTATGGAGAAGCAATCAATTTCAATTTCAGTACAGTCCTATCATCGCGATGATACCAGTCGAGACTCGAAAAAGATTGAAGCAAAACTTCCGAGCTGTTATTACCACTTGCTTGACAGATAATAACAGAAGGTTCCTGTTCGTTTTCCCCTTATCTCGAAACTCTGTCCCCTTTGAGAGCCCATCCCTCCTCGTTATCAGCTCCCATTCGTAACGGATTCCATTTCAGACGAATTTGCCCTCCCACTTTTGACACAATCGTCCCTTCACATTTTTAATATCCTCGATGACGTTCCTGATATCAATGAGAATGTAAAAAAATATATCACGAATGAGAAAAATACACAAGAAACAAAAAAAGATAAAAAGTGTAAAATGTTGGATGTTTCAGGCTCCGTTAAAGTAATATTTATCGATAAGAAAGTTAATAAAATAATGCGGTTTCTACGCATTTCAATTCCCTAACTTCGAATCCAAGATGAGAATTTTTCTACAGTACTTCAGAATTCCCCTAGCCTAGGGAAAAAAGTGGAAAACTAAGCATTTAAGTTTAACGTAGGCCTTA
>NC_046664.1:56503213-56508810 GCF_010883055.1 Belonocnema kinseyi
TATGAGAAATTTTCTACAGTACCTCAGAATTCTCCTAGTCTAGGGGAAAAAGTAAAAAAGGGAGAAAAACCATTGAAACATGGAGGAACAAGTGAAACAAGTCTGAGGCAATTTAGAATCATTCTGATGACAACTTTTAACTCCGATACTCAAAATCCGGAAAGATACTAGCTTTTCCCTACAAATATAAACTCTTCGTAATACCTCTAGTTTTTTTCCATTTTTATTTGTTCCCCTAGGCTAAGGGAAATTCTTATTTCAGATATGAATTCAGCAACTCAAAATAAAAAAAGATATCAGCTTTTTCGTGCAAAAATAAACTCTCCGGGAAATCTCGAGTTTTGCTAAGTTTTACATTTTTTAGCCTAGGCTAGGGGAATTATCATGTACTATAAAAAAATTCTAATTTTATATTCAAACTTAGCGACTCGAAATACGTAGAAACCATATTGTTTTATTAAATTTTCCGTGGATAAATATTACTTTAACAGAGCGTGATACTTACAAGATTATACAGATTTTCCCTAGTTTAGGGTAAAATTCTGGGGTCTGGGCGAAATCATAAAGCCGGATTCGGAATCAGCGGCTTAAAAATCCATAAGAGGAGCCTAGTCACATGTAAAGTTCAGACCACTTTTTTTTAGGGCCTGTGTAGTCAACGCTAGTCAAATTTGAAAAGTTATAAGGGGACCCTACATTCTTCGGGATTTCGTTTTAATTAATGTTTCTCGCAGTAATAAAATACCATGGTTTAAATATGGTTAAGTAATGACGTTTAATTTTTGTCATTCTTCATAAAAACGACTTTCGAAAAAGTAAGGCAAAGTATATAGACCAGGACGTAACCACGTAGTCGTGGCTTGATTCCTGCTGCCAGATTTTTTTTATCAATTAAAAAAAATTTATGCGTGTTTTGTTTTAAACAACATTAATATTATTTTTTGCGCGAACATAATTATTTAGCTGAAACAATATTTCAATTTTGCCGCAAACGAATATTGTTCGCTCTAAAAAGATTATCTTTGAGACAAAAGAACACCCGCTTCACCTTAAATTTAAAAAGAAATTCCATTTGAATCAAAGACATCCTTTTGAAACAAGTAGAGATTTTGCTGAGTGAATTTATTTTAATTAAGCCAAAATTAATTTTTACCCATTTCTTTCATATTGCAATTTTTTAAACATTTATTACTTTCGAAACCAATATTTCACGCTTACGCTTTCGGTCAACGAATATTGCCCACCCTCAGCCGAAATTGGTGGAAATAGAGTTTTATATTACTATCTAAAATAAATTTATTAAAAAAAATCCAACGTAGTTTTAAAGTTTGAGCCAATACCTTTCAAATGCAATTGGCTTTTATAAAAAATTGAAAATTAAGTTTTTTATAGTACAAAAAAAAAAATTTGTTCCATTTATTTACTCCCGAAAAAACGCGTGTGATTTTTTATGGAACTTGTAGACTAAAAAGAAAATTAAATTGAAGACTATTTGCATTTTCTTTTAAATGAGCTCAAGGTGACATTTTTTTAATAAGCCGGTTTGAAGTTTTTCTTTAAAATTAATATTTGATAACTTTTATACGAAAAAGGATATAGTTGCACATCTGATAACTATATTTTTATATGTATTCGAGTTGAAAAATATTTATTACAAGGAATGGTATTATATAAAAAAAAAATTATTGCCCAAATTAATTTTTACTTCACAAATACTTATTCTGTATGCAAAAACGAGCATTTCTTTTAGTTTGATGTTTTTTCTTGAATTTTTAGATTCCGATATATTCAGCGTTGAAAAAAATTTATTTTTTTTCAACAAAATTGTCATAACTTTAAGACAGTTCAATAAAAAATTGCCATCCTGATCAGATATTAAGGAAAACACAAATAAGCATCTATTTTATTTTAATTTTTTTAATCTACAAGTTTCTTGAGAAATTACACGTGCTTTTTTGTGAGAAAAAAAAAGTGTAAATTGGTACCGCGAAATTCTTGAAAAGTTTTGATTCCTCATGCAATGTGTTGTTGAAGATTTAATTATTAAGCTTCTTACAAAATATGATTATAGCAATAAGAATAGAAACTATCTTTTACTTATATTATTTTTACATCGTTTTATTGTACTACTTCTTTATATTTGAATATTTATTTTATTTTGATTACTGCACCTGTCAAAATTCTGCAACCACTAACGAAAATCGGATTAAAAACATGATTGTATTAGAAAGTGACGAATTCTCTGGAAAATGTAAGGTAAAAAAGTATTTAAAGTAGTGGCTAAAATCTGATCTTTAAATGAGACCAACAACATACCAAAATATTCACTGGTTCTGAAATTATTATGAAAAGTGTGGAAGCATGAACCAGATGAAAATCGCTTGGTCTTGTGTACGCTTCCATATTTTTATTGACAATTCAAAAGCTAATAAATATATCATTACATTTTTCATCTTATTTTAAAAATCAGAATTGAAACCAAAACTTATCAAATTTTTCATTTTTTTGCATTGAATTTTTGAAAGCATTCAGAAAGTATAATTTACGAGTAGAAATGTGATCAAAACAGAAAATAGGTCAGCCTTTCTTACATGTTAGCTTGGTCCTTATATTTATCAATAATACTTTCAGTAGGACTTTTCCGATACTCAATAAAACAAGTTTTCTGAGAGCTCTTTTAAAATCCTTTTAAATTCTTCGCCAAGTTAGTCACTTTCTAAGATAATCCTGCTTTTAGTATGATTTTCGTAAGCAGGCGGACAATTTTTACACATTTTAGCCCGGATTCTCTGCTTACAAATTCGGTCCAATGTAACGTACATGCATTTTTTAAATTCGTTTTTCTCGACAATAGCTATGCTAATGCAACTACACTTTCATTTTCCTTCATACTTTTTTTCGAACTTTTTCGCTGATTGGCTGGGAAAACACAGACACCGTGTAAAAATGAATATTTAGAACGATTTCAAAATTTTTAATATTTCAAAATATTTCAAACATAACAAAACATTTCAATGGTTTTCTAAGAATTTCGCGAGATTTCAACACAGTTCGAACGGTTCTAAAGGACTCTAATTAATTGAGATCATTTGCAATGATTTTATAGACTTTTAAAGCCAATAGAATATTTGAAAAGATTTTTAATGATTTCAGAAAATTTAAAAATTGTAAGGGATTTTAAGAAATTTGAAGAATTTTCACTCGAATGTATAGGATTTTAAAGTTTCCAAAATTGTTAAAGAAATTTTAAATCATATTGCAAATTCTAAAATAATTTGCGAAATTTCAAATAGGTTGTAACAAATCTTAAGGCATTTTAAGACTTGTCATCATAGATATCGAAGGATTGAAAATATTCTAGTGAATTTTGAGGAACTTCAAACAATTTTGCAGCGGCTTTTCTGACAAAATTAAACATTGATTTTCTCAAAAAAAAACCACCTATAATTTTTTTCCTAATTTTTTTTTAACTTCTACTTTAATAATAAAGATATCTTCAAGTTTAATGCTTGCTAAATAACTTTTGTAGCAAAGAGATTTTTTTTTTGTTACAAACGATTCTTAAATATTACTTTTTCTTTGAAACAATTATAGATACGAAAAAATGTTAAAATAAAAGTTTGCACCCTTAAAAAAGTTCTATGAAAAACGTTTCTTGCTCTTTTGCGATATTTTTGTTAGTTTACAAAAAAATTCAAAAACTACATTTTCAAAAAAAAAATCTCACGGACGCAAAAATCGTTTAGCCCGCAAGATGCTGCTAAGTTGCCTTTCTTTAATGAGTAGAAACTTAAAAAAATATATTTAGAAAAATAAAACAGTGCGTTTTCAAGAAAGGTTTTTTTTTATTTTCTCGAAATTTTGAAAACAAGAAAAAAGTATAATTTCGTGAAAACCCAACTTTTTTATTTTTCTAAACATTTTTTTGTTAAGTTTCTGCTAATGAACGAGAATATTTTTGTTCACAAAACAATTTTATTAAATTTTTTTTCATATTATAGGTTCATCTAGTCTGAAAATACATAAAAAATGTATGTTACTCTCTGAGAATAATACAGATACCTTGAATAATTTAACTTGTAATACCTGGGAAATAATGCGTGTATTTCTGAAAGAGGATTCTTTTTTCGATCTCTTTGGTAGCTTAAGGGAAAATTACCCGAATGGCAATGGGAAGTTTTGTGGTTCGATTTCCAGCGGAGCGAAAGGAATCTTTTTGCGGAAAAAATCTAATTGCAAAAAAAATTTAATTCATAGCTCCGTCTAGTCTGAAAAGACGTTAAGAATCTCTGTTATTCTCTGTTGATAATACAGATACCTTGACAAATTTAACTTGTAACACCTGGCGAAATAATACGCGCATTTCTGAAAAAGGTTTATTTTTTAGATCTCTCTAGTAGCTTAAGGGAAAATCACTTGACTGGCAATTGGAAGTTCTGTGGTTCGATTTCCAGAGGAGTGAAAGGAATCTTTTTGCGGAAAAAATCTAATTGCAAAAAAAATTTAATTCATAGCTCCGTCTAGTCTGAAAAGACGTTAAGAATCTCTGTTATTCTCTGTTGATAATACAGATACCTTGACAAATTTAACTTGTAACACCTGGCGAAATAATACGCGCATTTCTGAAAAAGGTTTATTTTTTAGATCTCTCTATTAGCTTAAGTGAAAAACACCCGACTGGCAATTGGAAGTTCTGTGGTTCGATTTCCAGCGGAGCGAAAGAATTCTTTTTGCGGAAAAAATCTAATTGCAAAAAAAATTTAATTTATAGCTCCGTCTAGTCTGAAAAGACGTTAAGAATCTCTGTTATTCTCTGTTGATAATACAGATACCTTGACAAATTTAACTTGTAAAACCTGGCGAATTAATACGCGCATTTCTGAAAAAGGTTTATTTTTTAGATTTCTCTAGTAGCTTAAGGGAAAATCACCCGACTGGCAATTGGAAGTTCTGTGGTTCGATTTCCAGCGGAGCGAAAGAATTCTTTTTGCGGAAAAAATCTAATTGCAAAAAAATTTAATTCATAGCTCCGTCTAGTCTGAAAAGACGTTAAGAATCTCTGTTATTCTCTGTTGATAATACAGATACCTTGACAAATTTAACTTGTAACACCTGACGAAACAATACGCGCATTTCTGAAAAAGGTTTATTTTTTAGATCTCTATAGTAGCTTAAGGGAAAATCACTCGACTGGCAATTGGAAGTTCTGTGGTTCGATTTCCAGAGGAGTGAAAGGAATCTTTTTGCGGAAAAAATCTAATTGCAAAAAAAATTTAATTCATAGCTCCGTCTAGTCTGAAAAGACGTTCAGAATCTCTGTTATTCTCTGTTGATAATACAGATACCTTGACAAATTTAACTTGTAACACCTGGCGAAATAATACACGCATTTCTGAAAAAGGTTTATTTTTTAGATCTCTCTAGTAGCTTAAGTGAAAAACACCCGACTGGCAATTGGAAGTTCTGTGGTTCGATTTCCAGCGGAGCGAAAGGAATCTTTTTGCGGAAAAAATCTAATTGCAAAAAAAATTTAATTTATAGCTCCGTCTAGTCTGAAAAGACGTTAAGAATCTCTGTTATTCTCTGTTGATAATACA
>NC_046664.1:56508910-56513835 GCF_010883055.1 Belonocnema kinseyi
GCAATTGGAAGTTCTGTGGTTCGATTTTCAGCGGAGCGAAAGGAATCTTTTTGCGCAAAAAATCTAATTGCAAAAAAAATTTAATTCATAGCTCCGTCTAGTTTGAAAAGACGTTAAGAATATATATTAGTTTCTTTTGATAATACAGATTCCTTGAAAAATTTAACTTGTAACACCTGGCAAAATAATGCGTGTATTTCTGAAAAAGGATTCTTTTTTAGATCTCTCTAGTAGCTTAAGAGAAAAGCACCCGAGTTCTGTGGTTCGATTCTCAGTGGAGCAAAGAAGATCTTTCAGTAAAAATTTAATATTTTTCATATAAGTCCGGATAGTATATTTTAAAAATGGATGATATAAATAAAGTTTTCTTTGAACATCAGTAATAAACTATTATCGAATGAAATATTGCCCTCGAACAGCAAGCCAATAGCTGAAACATTCCATTTCCTTCAGCTTTGCCTGCAAACCTATAAAATTGTTTAAAACGGTTAATTTTACTGTCGAGATATCTTCTTTCTGTAATTTCTACGGTAATAGCCAGCAAATATGAAGGGCACTTCAAGAAATATGACATATAAAGGAACGATCTGAAAAGCCAATTCTAAAGACTCTTTTCAACAATAGAAAGTGCAGTAGGAAACCTGTAGATCACTGAAACCACAAAGCAGAATACAAAGGAGATTTCATATATTTTCTCTAGTTTACAAACTCCTTCGTGATGTCTTCAGAAGAACCTATTACCTTCACCAGAAAGCGGTTTCTGTTCTGCAAATCGTAAGTGATTCTCGGAAATAAAAACCTCTACAGACACTGTACTCATCTTTGTTACACACTTATGAAAAAACTCACAAGTTTCTCTTATTCTCTCTTCAGTTTTTCATATCCTCTCATGAGCTCTTTTTTATTCTCTCTCAAGCAGTCATTTCTTATCTCTTGAGAATTTCTTTATTATGCGCTTTTCTTTCACCTGCAACATCTTTGCTCGTCATTCCAAAATCCTTTGGAAGGAAATGTTATTTTCGTCTTTCTTTTTGATTTGATAACAGGTGAGATGGGGGAGAGTGTTAGTGTAAGTGAGGTTAAAAACTTATATAAAATTAAGTAAGTTCCCTGATGATAAATTTGAACAAAATTTGCAAGTGTTGTGAAAGATGAGTTGCCCTGAAATGGTACAGTTCACTAATAACTCAATAAGTTTTAAAATTTCATATTTCAGACTACACACGCTTCTTCATATTCCCCTCTTTTCTCCATTTTTCTAAAGAACTTTACTTTTTATCCTGTTTAAAAAATATTATTTGGAAGCAAATTTGATTATTTTATTTAAAAAGAAACTATTTGGGTTTTTTGTCAAACTCTTCTTTCGATAATTTCTTTTAAAGACTATTTATCATTATAGTAATTTTTTATATTTAATTAATTATGGTAAAACTCGATTTTTTATTTAAAAATTGATGCATTTTTGTGTTAAATTCGTCCTTTTTAGTAGTGCATTAATCATTTCGGATAAGAAAACGTTATAAAATGTCTTTCTTAAGTTGAAAATTCGTTGTTTTTTTAATGGATATGACATTGAAACTAAAAATGCAAACAGACATTCCTTTCTTAGTTAAAATTTCACATTTTTAATTCAAAATTTATTTTTTCCAGTTGAAAAATAAACTATTTAGATGAAAATGACTATTTTCTGGTAAATAATAATCCCTTTGGTTTAAAAATGTATTTTTAAAAATTAAAATTGCAATTGTCTGGTTGGAAATTAATCAAGTTTTATAAAGTATTCTACTCTTCTTTTAAAGATTCTTCTTTTTTGCTTGTATTCTACTCTTTTTTATTTCAAATCAAAATCGTTTTCGTTGAAGCATCGATGCATCATTTTATTAGGAAATTCATTGCTTTGTTACAAATTAATTTTTTTTGGTTGAGGCTCAACTTTTTCAACTAAAAATGTTAACCATTCAATTTTGGGTTATAAAAGATACTTCAATTAAAACCTGTTCTTTTTTTATTAAAAAATTCAGTTTCTTGAATAAAAGTTCAAGCATTTTATTGAAAGCTTTTTTTTGCTAAAAAAATAATCTTTATCGTATGAAATTTACCCATTTTGGTTAAAAATTCAAATGCTTGGTTCAATATTATTGTGGTTTCATTGAGGATTAACCTATTTTTTAAAAATAATTTCTGTTTCAGTTGAATTAAACTATTTTTAATTTTAATTAAATTTTTTTCTCGAAGATCCTTGTTTCAGATAAAAATTCAACTACTTGGTTGTAAATTACTTTTTTCGATAATTAATTTTTTCTGGTTGAAAATTCCTGTTGGTAGGAGATTCATCTTTGTGCTTTCAATGTTTAAAATTTTTGTAGAAAGTCAAACTATTCGTTTAAAAATTAATTATTTTTTTTGTTAAAACTTCATAATTCTGGATGAATATTCAACTATTCAGGTGACAAATTCAAGTATTAAGTTCAATATTACACTCCTTCTTTGAAAATTTAAGTCTTTGTTAGAAATTCAACTTTTTTATATATTATTCAGGTATTTTGTCCTCGTAAAAAATTCGTATTTTTCGGTGCATTTACCTGCTTCAAAGTCCCTTTTTTGTTTTTGGAAAATTCATTTTTTTAAGCTGCAAATTTAATAATTCTATTTTTGGTTCAAAACCTATATTCTTTTAATGAAAATGTAACTTTTTTGTTGAAAAATCATATCTACTCATTGAAAATTAACATACCACTTTTGTTTGGAGTTCCTAGTTCGGGTAAAAATTTATTTCCTTTTTTAAAATTTCATATATTTGGTTGATAGTCCTGCTATTCCTGAGACTATTCTGTTGAAAATTCATCTTTTCACATTAAGTTGTAGTAGTTAACATTTTTTTAAAAGTAATTTTATGAAACTGAAAATTAAACTATTCTATTTTTATGAATGTTCGTCTTTTGAAAGGAAATAAATTTTCTTACCTGAAAATTGATTTAGGTAAAACGTTAGCTATTGCGTTGAAAATTTCATTGTTTTATTAAAAGCTGAACTATTTCGTTAAAAAATTGTCTCGTTTGCTTGAAATTTCAACTATTTGTTTTTTCGTGCAACTATTCAGTTGAGAAATATATTTTTTTAAATCGTCTATTTGGGTTGAAAGCTCAACTGTATTGTTCAAAATTACTCTTTTTTGGATGAAATCAACTTCTTTTTTGGTTGAGAATTACTTTTTTTAACTAGGAATGTAATTATTCCATTTCTAGTTTTACAAATGATACCTTAATTAAAAAATGATCTTTTCTAGTTGAAAATATAACTATTTGGAAGACATTTCATCATTGTGGTTAAATATTTAACTATTTCCGTATTAAATTCAACTTTTTTGTTTTTAATTAAAATACTTCTTTAAAAAATGAACTAGTAGTTAGAAAATCATATCATATTTTCAGGTTGGAAATTCTACTGCTTGAACATTTAAATTTTTCGGTGTCTAAGTCAAGTGTTTTATAAAATATTGGACTTTTTAGTTTAAAACTTACAACTTTCGTAATCGTTGTATTAATCTAATTAAAAATTATCTTTTTTTAACGAATTTTTTTAAACTCAAAAATGAAACTATTCTATTCTGGGATAAAAAACTCTATTTTATATTTAATTTAGAAATTCAACTGTTCAGTTGAAAATTTCATCTTTTGCTAGAAAATTAATGTTTTTTATTGTTTTGTCAAAAACTAAAGTATTTTGTGACTGATCTTTTTTGTCGATAGTTCATGGGTTTTTGTAAAAATGAGTCATTTTTTATGTAGATCCTCGCTGGGGAGCTTCTCAAGTTAAAATTTCTTGGTTTGAAATTTAACATTCTTGGATGAAAATCAACTTATTTGTCAAAAATTGAACTGGATCAAAAATATTAAAGATGTTAAAAAATATTTGAAAATTGTAATAATTAATTCATTATCGTGTGTATATTACTTAAAAAAAATATTTTCCTGACATTCAAAAACGTGGGGTAATGGGGCCTCAAAAATATTCCAAAATAGGTACGACCTTGAAGTTTGCCACAGATGTGAATTTTAAAGTTTTATAATTAAATTCGAGAAAAACCTATAGCCATATAAAAAAAGAGCCCAAGATTCATCTCCGAGAAAGTCTCGATGCCTTTTTTTTATTTAAACAATTACTGCATTTGTTGTTTAGCGTACATTTTCTGATTTCCTGTGGATATGAATTGCAAAATTTTGAAATTAATTTAAAGAAAATTAATGGTTTTATCAAAAAAACACTCCTAGGTTGATCTGCAAAAAGTTGCGATGCGATTTTTTTGTTTAAACAATTTTTTAAACAATAACATTTTTTTCATAGATCTGCGATTATTATAAACTAACTAATTGTCGAATTAAAAAATGAAAAAACCTTTGGATTTCTCTAAAAATTTTTCTATACAGATTTTTTTTACCATTTTTTCAACAATTACTACATTTTTTATTTAGCGTACATTTTCTGACTGCCTGTGGATATGAATGTCCAAGTTGTGTAATTAATCTTAAAAAAATTAATAGCCTGCAGGTATATAGTGAAATATATATATATATACCAGGTGTATACATATGAAACCGGTATTTTTTCAAGAAAAAAACACATTTATTTCAAGAGAATGATAACAAATATTTTATTCAAAGTATGCGCCCTCGCTGGCTACACATTTTGTCCACCTCTCAGGCAATTTATGGATACCTTTCCAAAAAAAGTCTTCGTTTTTTGAAGCAAACCAGTCATCGAGCCATTTTCCAACATTTTCGTAAAAAGTAAAGCGCTGTTCGCTGAGTGCGTGCCCCATCGACGCAAATAAGTGATAGTCGGATGGAGCCAAGTCTGGTGAGTAAGCGGGGTGGGGTAGCGGTTGCCAGCTGTACGACTCAACCAATTCCCGAGTCAGTTTTGTC
>NC_046664.1:56513935-56553687 GCF_010883055.1 Belonocnema kinseyi
TTCAACGAGGAATCCAGCGGTGGCCTTAGTTTTGACCTTGACGATGACCTTCATGGTTATTTTAAGGTCACCTTTGTTTTTTTTTTAAATTGAATGGCCCATTTTTTATATTGGCAATCAAAAAAGCAGAAAATTTTACGTTAAAAAGTATAGTCAGGTCATAGGCAAGGTGTGACCTTGATGGATGTATCAAGATCATTGAAACTTCAATATGGTCTGAAAATTTTATTGCAAGCTAGCTTGTGAAAATCATCCTCTTACCACACTCACTTACTCAAATAATGTACATTAAATAGTGACCATTGAGTGACCTTGATCATGATCATCCAGGTCGTACCAAGGTCACTCTTTGTTTTTTACTTGAAGCTACTCTGTTTGACATCGAAATTCGAAAAAAGAGAAAAATTTACATTAAAAGTTTAGTCAGGTTTGAATGACCTTGATATGACCATCAGGGTCACATCTGCCCTATGGCCTGATGACACATTTTGAAGTAAAATTTGCCGTTCTTTCAATTTCTGATGTCAAAGAGAGTCGTTTGAATTGAAAAATAAAGAGTGAGCTTCATATGACTTTGATGGCCATGGTCAAGGTCACTCGATGTTCACTATATAATGTACATTGTTTAAGTAAGTAAGTAGAACAAAAGGATGATTTTCACAAGCTTGCTTGCGAAAAAATGTTCTGACCATATTGAGGTTTGAATGACCTTGATATGTCCATCAAGGTTAAACCCTACCTATGACCTGCCTACACTTTTTAACGTAAAAATGTCCACTCTTTCGATTGCCAATGTCAAAAATAGGTCATTCTATTAAAAAAAAGTGACCTTAAAATAACCATGAAGGTCATGGTCAAGGCCAAAACTAAGGTCACTACTGGATTCTTCGTTGAAAGTTACTTCAAAAATGACTTTAACTTTCTCCAAAAAAATTATAGCTAACGATTTATTTGGCTGTCCCGGGACTTTTTGAAACCCCTGTACATACATCTATCGCAGATCTTTAAAAAGTGATGTAATTGTTTAAAAATGATAAAAAACCGCGTTGATACTTTTTTGGAGATGAATTTAGGAGCTTTTTTACTATTTTGAGGGAACTATTCGATTTTTTTTTTTATTAATTACACAACTTTGAAATTCATATCCACAGATAATCAGCAAATGTACGCTAAACAACAAATGCAGTAATTGATGAAAAAATGGCTAAGAAAGAAAGAAAATTAAAATTATTTTGTTCATAACAGTCCCAGATCCATAAAAAATGATGTAATAGCTTAAAAATGGTTTAAACAAGAAAAAAGCGCATCGAGATTTTTAGGAGACGAAGCTAGGTTTTTACATTCTCAACATTTATGATTGAGCAAGTATTAGAATTGTCGGAAATTTGACATCACACTTTTTCAACGGATCTCCACGTTTCGAGACCCCCTGAATCCGAAAATCAGGTTTTCACGATGGCGTCTGTCTGTCTGTCCGTCCGGTCGTCCGTCCGTCCGTAAACACGATAACTCTCGAAAAAATAAACGAATCAAATTCATCTTTGGTACACTTATTTTAGGTCCTAAAAGAAAGGACGAGTTCGTGAACCAGCCATTTTTGATAAAAATCCAAAAAGTCAGCGCATTTTGAAAATTTTTGAGACCACTTTTTTCTGAATTTGAAAATTCTATGTACGGATATTATTGGTATCAAAAAGAAGAAACAATTTATCCTTTCAAAATTTTTTAGTTTATCTGCTATATAATCAGGGATTCTACCTTACCGACAGTAGATCAACTCTCCAAACCACGAAGGCAGAAAATCTACACAATATCGATCAAGTTAAGAATCTTCAATAACAGAAATTAAAAAAAAAATTTCTTCTAATGACCTTTTTCGATAAAAAGAAAATTGTCAGAGTTATAGCGTTTTTAAAATTTGTTTAATCAATCGAAAATCAAAATTTGAAGCCGATAAACGCACGATATGAAAAAAAAATCAAAAGAAGAAAAACATTTATTTTTGAAAGCCCTACAAGATTATCATAACCAATTTTTAGATTTTCTTCAAAAATCGGAAATTCAAATTTTGATTGCACAAAAAATAATAGAAAATAAAAAATTCCATTTCGTGGACAAACTACGTAGGATATGAAAAAAGATGAATTACAAAAAATGGTTATCCCAAAAAAGATCTACAATTTCGTTAAGAATCACCTCTTGATAGGACGCGTACTCTTTGTATTATTCGTGAAAAATAAAATTTAAATAAAAGAAAATACAAAATGTGTGGAAAAACGACGAAAGTTACGAGAGAAAAAATCCAATAAAACCTGTTTACAAATGTCCGTCGAAAATCGAGCGCGTAGCGCGAGTGTCACGATGAGAATCTGTACCTTAAAGCCTACAGGGCTTTGAGAAACATAATCTTTGACTATACTTAATTAAGTATACAATTCATAATATGAAGATGCATAATAATACTGCCATCCAAAAGAGATCTTTTTGATAGTTTTTTTCAAGTATTCCAAATGCAAAGAATAAATATCCGAGCGCGAAGCGTGAGGTAACCTATTATCGAGCGCGAAGCGCGAGATTTGACCGTCGCGCGCCCTAGGCGCGCTCAAACTTGCGAGCGAAGCGAGCCGCGCGCGATGAGAATGTGCCCGCCAAGCGGGCACATTTTTTTTTATACGACTGAAGAGATATAGGGAGAGATGAATCTTTTTTTATTATTTCACAAGGTTTTCTCTTATTCCTGAGCATTTATTTATTATCTCTTGAGCTATTCCTTATTCTCCCTTCATTCATCTATGATACCCTTTTTTTCCAACTGCACCATTTTTTTCTCCATTCGCAATTCCTGCGGGAAGGAATGCTATTTGCACGAGAGCGAAGACTGGTGCAAACGTTTGCATAAAGTTAAGGTAATAAAAATTGTTGTAAAGTCAGGTGTTATAGTCACGCAGTCTCTCTCAATTTATGTTAATAGAGTAAGACCGACCCTCTTTGAAGATGCTTTACGTTTACGATCGGCCGTCGCGAAAAAGCCAAGAAATGTCCGCGCGTTTCGCGATGAAACTTTCTCGGTAAAGTCCCCACACTACCCACTTTTCCCTCAACCCCACAGCACTTTTAAACCTCTCGTTTTTTCATTTTGTCGTTCTATCTCCTTCTTCTTCCAGACTGCCCTCCATCGTTCTTTTCCTCTGCCGCACTTGATCCTCCTTTATTCGACTATCCTAACTCTTTAAAACTCGTGACCCGCTTAAACACTTTGAGGAAGTTAGAGCGCCGCTTCTTTAGATCAGGGATCGAGAGAATTAACTATTTTCTACGATGTAATTCAATGAGCAAGAAAAAAATTTGCTGAAAGAATGCATCAGAAGATTTCATTCTGTAAAGTATGCTCAAGTTTAAGAAGAATCTTCTTTGGAGATGTTATTACCATTTTAAACGATGCTAAGGTTCGTCTTCATGAATTTCGGTTAATAAATTCTGATTTTAAACGATAAGTTTGGGAAAATCATTTATCAAAGAGCAACAAACAAATCTACCTTAGTCCGGATTTGAACCGGGAGCGCCACTATACATGAGTAGGTCGTTAATCAATTAGACCACCGAGGCCTCAAGAGATTAGTTTTTGTTCTTTGAGGCTACTATTTTTGTAGAGGAATACTAGACGTATTTCTAAAATGCGAAAAATGAACCTTTTTCATGAACTTGAGTTTAATTTAAACAATTCTTTCGAGATGTTATTACCGTATCAGACGATGTTATCTATCGAGTTTTTAAATTCTATCTGTTGAAAGTTGAAAAAAATCTGGCCATTACGGATTTGAACTAGGAACACTGCTATACATGAGTGGAGCATCAACCAATAATGCCATCGAGACATCAGCAGTTCTGTTCTTGCTCTTCAAATCAAACATTTTTTCAGGAAACTACTGTAATTGCTTATCCACTGTGACAAATGCTCTTCTTCTGGTCAACGTGAGTTTAATCTTACGTTAAACAGAAAACGAACACTTCTCACAGTGAAAAAATGCGTTTTTTCGATAAACATCTACCAACAGTAAAATTCTTAAAGGAATTTCATCATTTCTTCAGAAATGATCCTAAACCTTATTTTTTAAATCTGATATCTGAATGCAATGATATGCTACAAATAATTTCATTTTACGACGTATTGTTTAAAATTCGTAAGACAATGAGAACCAATTGTTAATTTAAAAAGCGAATGACTTCAAGGTACTTATGTGGATCGTCCATAAACTACGTAAACGCTCTACAAGGGGGGGGGGGCTCACAAAATAAAAGATTGGTTATGGGTAAAGAGGGGGGGGGTCCCAGTCAAAGTAACGGTATGATTATTATTACACATTTTTGAATTTAGAGAAACTTTTTGTTCTATAAGTACATATGGTAACGTTTTAGTACGATTCCAGATAATGAATGTTTTTGGTAGAAAATTGATATTTTTGTTTCAAGATTAACGTTTGTAGTAGAAATTTAAACTTTATGCCTGAGAACACTTTAATTTTTAATTTTCAAAAAATTTTTTTACTTAATTAATATTTTGTTGCAATTCATCTTTTTTTGTTGTAAATTATTCTTTTTGCTTAGAAATTTAACAATTCGGTTTTAAAGTTGAAATACTTTCTCAAAAATCAAAAAAATTCTTTCTTTTTTTATATTTCAAATTTTGGGTTGAGAATTCTTGAGTTTTATTGAATATTCGTGTTTTTGGTAGTAAATTATTCTTCTTGTTCAAAGATTAATGTTTTTTTATTTGAAATTCAACTTTTTGTTTGGTAATTCTTGAATTTCGTTAAAGTTTTTTTTCGGTAGAGAATTGTTATTTTAATTTAAGAATTAATATTTTCGCTTACAAATTTAACAACTATGAGGTTTTAAACTTGAACCAATTATTTGAAACTGCATACTTTGGTTGATGATTCTAAATATTCATTAAAATTTTGATAAAAATTCCTTTTTTTTCACTGAAAAATAACTATGGTAATTAAAAATTTACCTATACAATTTTTGGTAGAAAATAGCTCTTTTCAAGTAAGAATTTAACTTTTTCTTAAAACTGAACTATTTTGTTAAAAAATCTTTTTTTTTGTTTTTCAAAATTAATCTAGTTTAATTGAAAATTCAACTTTTGGGTTAAGAGTTCTTGTATTTTGATTTAAATTGGTCTTTTTGATAGTAAATTATTCTTTTTTTAAATATTCTTCTGTTTTTGCGGAAAATTCAACTTTTCTGTTCAGTTGCTGGAAATTGAACTTTTTTGCTAAAAATTCCTTTTTTTTCGAGAAATTTCTTTGGTCATTGAAAATTTACTTATCCCATTTTTAGCCGAAATAGATTTCAAAGTGAGAGTTCAACTTTTTTTTAAAATTGAACTATTTTGTTTGGAAATATTTTTTTTTATGAATCTGGTTTAGTTGACAATTCAATTTTTAGGATGAGGGATCTTATGTTTTGTTGGAAATTCGTCTTCTATTGTATAAAATTAACTTTTTGATCTAAATTTCAAATGTTTGATTTGATAGTTTTGTAAAGAAAATCAATTAGTTGGTAAAAAAATCGTTTTTTCATTATTTGACATTCTTTTTTTAATAAAAAAGTTTAACTATTATATTTTTAGTTAAAAATTCAGCTTTTTCAGTTTTAAAGGCTACGATACTGAAGGGGGGAGGGCACAGTCAAATCAACGGTTATCAATAAGGGGAGGGGGTGTCAAAATTAAAAAAATAAGGAACGTAGTTTATGGATAATCTATAAGTGACAGACTGGAATATTACGCATAATTTTAATTTATACGCGCTTAAATTTTTTTAAAGTTTTAATCATTAGTCGGTAATATAAAAATACCTAGCTATTTCAAACCTAATTTTCAATTGATCGAAATAATTTAATATGTTTAAGCTTTTGTGTTTTTAAGTAAGTTGCTAAATAGACGTATGTACTAAGCCTGGTAATTTCTTCAATCAATGATAACAGTAAAATATCTTTTTCAACAAATTTAATGGTTATTTAAATAATACCTATTTTTTTAAGTACATAGCAATTTTATTTTGCTTTTATGCGTTATTGTACAATAAACATGAATCTAGGAACCATTGCTGGACGCACTGCATTGAATAAAGTTTGGGTAGCAGGAATGAGTTGATTGCTGCTTTGGAAACCCGGGTTCGATTCTCGCCAAATTCGTTTGTTGTAACTAACTCGTTTTTTTCTGTTTTAGCAAATAAATGTTCAAAATATAATGTTCAGAAATTAATAAATATATGTGAAAAGTGACCTGAAATATTTTTTGGATTAAAATTATTTTTTGTGAAAATTTGTCTTTTTGATTTAAAAAATCACCTGTTTTAGTAAGAGATTTTATTTGTTCGGACAAAAATGCAAGCTTTGGTTAAAAATTTAAGAATCTTGTTCAAAAGTTACACTTTTAGGTTAAAAATTCGATCATTTATCAGAAAAGTAACTTATTGTTTACAATTCTTATATTGGGGTTGGTAAGCCAGCTGGAATCTTCTTTGAATACAAATTTAATTAATTTTTCAAGGTTTTTAAAATTAATCCGTTTCAGAAGAAATTTCAGTTTTCTTCAATATAAATGCAATTGTTCGGTTAAAAATTTAACCTCCTTTTTGAAAGTTAGTCTCTTTGATTTTAAAATTCTTTTGATTTTGCAGAAATTAAATCTTCTTTGGATAAAAAAACAACTGTTTGGTATAAAATCTAATAATTTTTTTGAAAATACATACTTTTTGTTTAACTTTAATATTTTGGGTCGTGAAAAGAGAACCGAAACATTTTCTGAATGAAAATTCACCTTTGTTTTTTAATTTTTTTAAATTGAAAATTGAGCTATTTCAAGCAAAATCTTATTTTTATTTGATAAAAATGTTAGTGTTTGGCTGGCAATAAACTATTTTCTTAAAATAACATACTTTCAGTTCAATATTCCACTTCTTTGTTAATTATTTAAGTATTTCATAGTAAATGTACTTTTTGTGTAAAATGTATCTTTCTTCGAAAAAATAAAAATTGAAACTATTTGGTAGAGAATTCAAATTTTTTGTTATATTTAATTCGCCTTTATTGAACGAAATTTGTCTTTTTGGATTGAAAATTCATTTTCTTCGTAATTTATTTTTGGTTAATAAATTCATAATTTGTTCTTCAAACGTCAACTAAAATCTTTTTTGGATGATAATTCAACTATTATATCATTTTTAATTTAAAAAAATGTATATTATCAAGTGAAATGTAATCTTTTTGGATATAAAGCAACCATTTAGTAGAGAATTCGTCAATTTTGTTAAAAAGTAATTTTTTGTTGTTAAAAATTCGTGTTTTTGGATTAAAAATTCTATTCTTTTCATACAAAACATATTTCTTATTTAAAATTTCATATTTTGATCGTGAGAAGTCAATTGAATTTTTGTTAACAGAAGATTGAACTATTTTTACGAAATGTATAATTTAGATTTAAAAATATATCTGTTTTACTAGAAATATCAGTGTTTAAATGAAAATGCAACTTTTTGGTCAAAAATTCTTCTTCTTTGTTTGAATATTCAAGTACATATTTTATTTGAAGGATTTGGTTGATTTGCTTTGTTAAGAAATCTTTTTTTGTTCTTAAAGATTAATATTTTTATTTGTAACTTTATCTCTTGGTTGAAAGTTTAACTATTTTGTTGAAAATAAATCTTACTAAATTGACAATGTAACCTTTCCATTTACTAAAGATTGATCTTTTTTCGTTGAAAAGGTTTCTTTTTTAGAAAAAAATTTCCTTGATTTAAAACGTCATGCATGTTTGGTAAAAATGCATCAGTTTTGTGGAAAATTAATTTTTTTTTTGAAAAGATTAATTTTGGTGTGAAAAATCAATTTTCTTAGAGAAAATACATATTTTGGCTTAAGGGTTCAACAATTCAAATAAACTTTTATTTCTTTCTTGTGTGGAAAAACTTTATTTGTTTAAAATTAGCCTTCTAGGTTAAATTCTTTTTTCATGAATTGCATCTAATTAGATTAAAATATAAACTATCACATTTTTCTGGTGGAAATTTATCTTATGAGGTTTCAAGTTCAACTATTATGTTCAAAATTTAATTATTTTGTTGAAACGCCATTTTTTATTTCAGAAAAGACGTATAAGATTCTGTGTTAAAAATATTACAAGATTAAAATTCTGCGCTATATGAATAATAATTAGCAAGGAAAATAAAAAACCAGTCAAGGAAAAATCAGGGCATTTTGGAAATGAACTAGCATAACTAGCAAAACATGCCTGGAAACTGAAAATTACGTACAGTAGTAGGGGGAGGGGGGCTTAGAGAAGGTCTATAATCCGCGACGTAATTTAAATACGTTCCCTTATATACTTTTCAATTTCATATTTTTGAATTTTTTCAACATTTTGGTGACAATGCAAGAATGCCAAACAAATTTCCTTATACTTTATATGAGACACACTTTTTCCGTGAAGTAAGAAAACGAAGAAAAGAGTTTATTCAGTTTACAAGTAGCAGATTCATCAGAAAAATACTTGTGCAGCAAAACACTTGCTGGATATTGACAAATCGGTAATTCTCAAAGGTCTTCCTATTTACTGCAAGAAATCCACTGTACTCCAAGTTAGTAATGAACGAGGAACCCAGTAGGTCAGCGGCTTTGAAAGTTCTTACCCTTTTGCTCTGGGCGACACTGGAGATGAGAGTACGTACGTTTCATGGTACAGATATAAGGGGCGGATATTGGACTTTTATCCCCGATTGCCGATCCGAGCGTTTTAAATTGGAGGGTAACCTAGCTTTGCTCCCAAGAACTTAACACAGGTTGCCGTTTTCTAAAGATTTTGATTATAATGAACCGAAAAGAGAAAAAAAATAAAAGAGCAAAGAGCCCTTAACCATATTCTAGCGCGAATTGCAGCCCTCGAAAATACAAAAACATCCGGCTCGATTTTCAGTGGTCTCATTAAAATCTGAAAATCGTATTTTTCACTTAATTTCTCAACCTTCGAGGTTTATAAAAGCTCAGAAAATTGGTAAAAAGTTTAAAGAACTCACGCTCCAAAATTGTGAGAGAAAAGTGGTTCAAATCTTCCAACTGGAAAAATTCATAAGGGTTTGAGTGAACAATATTTTTTTTAAACAGTGAGATCTAAGAGTATACTTCTTTACAGTTAAAATGTTGTACCGTGAACTTGTTTAATAAGCAGTTCTAGAATAGTATGTTGCGTTCATGGAATTTTGAAATTATTTAAAATTAGTTTGGTATTTTATAAATGAAATTGCTAGTTCTCCTAGTTTTAATTTATTTTTATTTTCTGAAAATAAACCTTATAAGGAAATATAAGGTCTAATAAAAATAATATACATGGCTCTTAAATATCTTGACAATCACTTTGCGTTCTCCTTTAGAAAAGCTCGATACTTCAGAAAGGTACTAGAAAATTTCATGGTCATGGTTATAGGTTAAAAAATGATTTTTTTCTCTGTTGGCCACTCCCAAACTTAGCGGCTTCCATTCCGCAATCATATTCAAACTCATTTCCAGTATAAAAAAAAAACTTTATAGTTGACCAAACGCTAACGCGAAAAAAATATTTCTCATTTATACTTGACCCTATTTCCAGTATTAAAAAAAACCACTAGCTTTTAGTTGGTCATACCCAACATCTGTAAAATCTATTTATCAATTATATTTCTCCTCATTTCCAGTTTAAAAAAGCAACTGTTTATAGATGTCGTACCCTAAATTTTCGAAATCTACGTCTCCAATGTATTTGATCCCTTTACCAGTAAAAAAACAACCGTTTATAGTTGAGCGTACCACAAGCATAAGGCATAACTCGAGGAAATCTAAGTCTGATTTATGTTTGACCCCATTTCCAGCATTAAAGAAAACCTGTTTATAAATGGCCATACCAAAAATCGAAAAATTCTTTTTATGGAATATACTTCAACCCACTTCCAGTGTTAAAAAAAACATTCATATTTAAGCATAAACAAACTCGGAAACATTTATTTTTCATTTAGATTTCATCCTATTTCCAGTTAAAAAAGAACAACCCTTATTATTTGAGCCTTCCCTGAGTCGAAAAAGTATACATTTAAATTATATTTGAGCCGATTTCTATTGATAAAAAACACTAGATAAAAAGAGATATTTCGGCCCTGAAAAAGTGAACGTTAATATTCACGAAACGCCAGAAAAATTCGTAGTTTTGTACAGGATGGGAACCCGAATTATCTCTTTTTATCAAGATGAATTATCGTGAAAGCATTAAATCTGATTAAAAAAACACTTGTTTCTAGTCAGCCATATCCAAAATTGGAGAATAATTTTCCTGATTAAAATTGAACCCGAATTTTAGTATGTGAAAGAACTACTTGTTTATAGTTGTGTATGTTCAACTTGGAAAAATCGACTCGAAATTATATTTTACCCCATTTCCAGTATTAAAAAATATTTGTTTATAGTTGGCTAGATTCCAAATTATAAAAATTTATTTCTCATCTATATTTAATATTTTATATGATAGTTCATATTTTATCATACCCTGAGTCGGCAAAATCTTCGTTTGCAATCACATTTGAGCTCATTTCCAGTATATAAAAAAACATTTGTTTATAGTGAGCTATGTCCAAACATGGAAAAATCTACCCCTAATTTACATTTAATCCCTCTGCCAGTCTTTGAAAAAACTACTTTTTAATAGTTAGCCATGTCCCAACTCGAAAAAATATACTTCAGAATTACATTTTAACCCATTTACATTATTTATAAGGTTTACTTGTATATAGTTGGCCGTATCCCAACTCGCCAAAATCTTCATATGAAATATATTTAAACCCATTTCCAGTGTTTAAAGAATCACCCATTCATATTTGCCCATACATAAACTCGGAAAAATTTACTTTTCATTTATATTTGATCCCATTTCCAGTAAAAAAGGAACAACCGTTTCATACCCTGAGTCGGCAAAACAAACATTTCAATTATATCTGAGCTCATTTCCAATAATAGAAAAATCACTTGCTTGTAGTTAGGCATATCCAACCTTCAAAAAATCGACTACTCTTTTATATTTATCCATATTTCTAGTATTAAAAAAAACGACTTGCTTATTGTTGTTCATGTCACAACTCGAAAAAATCGACTTTACATTTATATTTGACCCTATTTCCAGTATTAAAAAAAAAACACTTGCTTACAGTTGGCTATATTCCATTTTCAAAAAATTTACTTCTTATTTATATTTCATGCCATTTCTAGTATTTAAAAGATTCACTTGTTTATAGTTAGCCGTCTCCCAACTCGGCAGGATCTTCAGATGAAGTACATTTAAACACGTTTCAAGTATTTAAAATAACGCCTATTTATATTTGGCCATACACGAAGTTCGAAAAATTAACTTTTCATTTCTATTTAATCATATTTCTAGTCAAAAAAAGAACAACCGTTTATAGTTAATCAGATCCTGAGTCAGCAAAATAGACATTTCAGTTATATTTAAGCCAATTTCCATTGGTAAAAAAACCCTTGCCTGTGGTTAGCCATATCCAAACTTGGAAATAACTATTGCTTATTGACATATAACTTCATTTCCATTATTTAAACAAACGTATTGTTTATAGTTGACCATGACCCAACTAGGAAAAATTGACTTAAAAATTCTATATGTACCCATTTTCAGTATTAAAATAAAACACTGGGCTATAGTTGGCTATAGTTGGCTATATTCCACTTTCAAAAATTTTACTTCTCATTTATATATGATCCCATTTCCAGTTAGAAAAGAACAACATAAAGTTGATCATACCCTGAGTCAGCAAAATCTAGGTTTAAATTATATTTGAGCCCATTTTTATTATAAAAAACATCGGTTTGTTCTTTTTCTTTCACTATAAAAAATTGACTTCCTATTTATATTTACTCCCGTTTCCAGTATTTGAAAAAATCACTTGTTTATAGTGAGCTATATCCCAACTTGAAAAAATCTACTTCTCAATTATATTTGACAACACTTGCATTATTAAGATATTATTAAGATACTCCTCTCTACTCTACCTCCCTTATCCTATATTTTTGTATTCTTAGGATTATGTATATATTTTCTGATTGCACGATTACATTCTTTTATACAATAAAGTAAATAATGGCCATTTCGAGTAATATACACCGTCCAATATTTATAAATATCCATTAGCTTCTCTGCTTTTAATATATTCTGGATCACGAAATTAGATTTTCTCTCACCGTCACACGGGCAGATTGACTCAATCGAAGGTATCATTAACTGATTTAATTATTTGTTCCTTTTTATCGAAAACAACCACAGGGTTTTTTTCTCATTTTTCCGTTTACGAATGAAGGAAACAGGAGAGATCGAAAAACAAAATCTGGTCTGGCCACTGATTGAGGCCGGGCGATTTCAGTCGATTGAAACGACAACTTCAGTGAATCCGGTAGACATCAAAAGTGATCAAGAGTAGCGGAAAGCTTCCAGGTAGAACGGGTCAGTTTCAATCGTGGCTCGGAGTGTCATGCCGGGGAGGTACGGGTGCGTAATTGGCTGCACGAATCTCGCGCAATAAATCCGCGTCCGTTTTACGGTCATATACGACTACTGGGGGTTGTAGATGGAAATCGTTCGTAGGCGGTGGCACCCTCATCAGAGGGCTGGCCTCTCGAGCCGTTAGGGAAATCAAAGTCGGGGACGATAACGGGCCCGCGACCGGACGAATTAAACTCGTATATTTACCAGTAGTACCACCTTCGTCAGTCAACCGAGTGACCGCCCTATGCGAGTGCCGTAATTGCTTCGATCACGAATGCAAGCGAAACTGGCTCTTTGCACAACCCCTACCCACATTTCGTCCTTGCCATTTAAGCCCTCCACCTCGCTCCAGCTCCTGAAATTTATTTTACGACGCACCTGCTTAAATCTCTTCTCCGGATTAGAGGAAAGCCACCACCTCAGTTCTGTTCCATGCTAACTTTCCACTGACTTACAAATATATAATACATTTCGTGAATTGCGCTCGAATTCAATCCAACAATTGTGATAATTGAAGATAATGGAGCCTGTATAGTGAGCAGAATTCTGCTGATTGAGGTTGTGTCCAAATTAGATTCGGATTTAACATTAATGATCTCTCGAAGGATCAATTGTGTAGCCGTGCAAGCCAAAAAGTCGGGAAATGCTTTTAGAGTTTGCCACATGATTTGGAAATGTTTTTCATTTGTCGGGGAAATTGAGCAGCATTCTTACAACTTTTTTTCATTTATTTTCCTTTCAACCGAGTTTACCTAGGTTTTTACCAAATTCCTTGGAGTGGAAATGTGACTGAAAGACTGTTGTGAATGCTACATCCACTCAAATACAGTGGTTAAGACACACCATTAGAGTGAGCCGCTTGGCTCCTTCCCTTGGTGTGCCTCTTCCACACCAAAATACAGTGACTTTTTTCACGCAAAATGAGAGTGACCATGTCTGTCACACCAACTGGTGTAACAAATTTCTGAAGTCACATTAACTAGTGGGATAACTTTGTGATGACATTCCCCCACCAGTGGAGCTTGATGGAAGCGCACTTATAATTTTTCATAGCGCATCTATTGAAACTTCGATCGCAACTCGTGTGAAGGCAGCCCTCGCTTCGCTCAGGCAGCAATCTTCACACTCGTTCCAATCGCTGTGTTTCATCCCTTGTAATGTAATGTAATGTAATGTAATGTAATGTAATGAGTAACACTTTCACTTTTAATTTCGTGGTAGGGTAGCTGACACTTCTGGACGCTTCAGTGTAAATAAATTGTGTTTTGTCCAGCGATGCGTAAATCTGACTTTCCGATGGCCTTACTATTAATATTACATATTAGTGTGTTATCGTAAATATGTAGGCTGTTCGTTAATAAAATGGACTATGAGGGTCAGTGTTTAATTAAAAATCTGTTGCTTTCGGATTCTTGTAAAAATCCTGCCGCTGTGCCAAATTCTTAGAGTCAAAGGAAGTGCACGAGGAAGCTGAGAGTTCTTTAAGAGGTGTGCTCATTCCATTAAAAGTTAAACAACGCAACCCTTAACTAACAGTTGGGTAAGGATACATTTCAAATATTTTACTTAACCTTTTGCTAAAAGTATTAAATCGTCCAGGAGGGATTGAACAACGTATCAAGCATACTATACAAAATAGTTTAATCTGATTTTTGTTTTAGGATGGAGAAGTGTGACGTTCTTGTAGAAATCCTGAGATTTATTATAATTATACATTCACTCTTCATTTTATATTATATATGCATTTATTATATTTATAAACTAAATAAAAAATTGTCGACGACAATAAATATTCTTATATGCTTTCAGGGTTTGTCCCCTTTGAAAATACAGTGATACTCTTCTATAGCGCCGATTTTGGAGATGACGGTACGTGGGGAGTAACTCATTATAGCCCGCTCTGCTTTTGTTTGTTCACGCCTGAGTTTCAATCGCTGGCCCCGCGCACCCCGCGCAGCTCCTATTATACCTACCTGCGGTGTGGCGTCAATTCTCGGAAGGGCTATAGAAGGGAGGGTTATTAAAGTGCTTCACTGTATTTTTAAAAACTAGATCAGTGCATTTTTTAAGAATTGCTCAAAATTGCGTCAACTTTGATTAAAGTTTTCATTTTTTTTATGTAAAATCAAAAATTCGAAAGCACAGAAACACACATCTTTCCAAGGAGCGGACCTAAGGGGAAATTATAGGAGATGAAGTTGGGGAAGTAAGGACAAATTTTTGAAGATTAGGCAGAAGAGAGGGCGTAGAGGAGAAAAAGTAGGGAAAGTAAGCAAAAATTATTAGCGGGTAAGTACAAGTAAGGGGTAAATAAAAGAAGGGGGTAAAGTGAGAGGAAACGATGTAATTGGAAGTACAGGAAATAAGGGACGCAGGAGTGGGTAAATTGTATGAGGTGCAGTAGGGGGAATAAGAGAAGGGTAATTAGTGAAAAGGAAGTGGGGCGGTGAGGGAAAATAAGGGTCAAAAAATTAAGAAGAAGTCGATGAAATGATAGAAAATAAGGAAAGGGGAATTAGGGAACGAAGTGGGCAAGGAGTAAGGAGTGGTGAGAGGAAATTCTATGACAGGAAGAAGAGGAAATGAGGTTAGGCAAAGTGAGAGAAAATGAGGGAAAGAAGTAGAGGGAGTTTTGGAAAATAGGGGCCGTGGAAGTAGAAAATTGTTTTTTAATTAGGAGTGGAGGGGTAGAAACCCTGACAGTTTTAGTCGGGTGCCTATCCTTCGGTTCATCGTGCTTTTTCCTCGAACCGGGAGGGAGAGCGATTAGGGAGGGGGTAGAATGTGTATGTGGGGAATGAGTGGATGGTAACTAGGGAAGGTAATGGTAAGAGAATTAGGAAAGTGATATTAAAGGAGTAAAACTGTTGAAGTAGCAAATGAGTGAGTGTAGGAAAAGAGCTAAAAGTAATGGAAGGCAAATAGCTGAAGTAAGGTGAGAGGAAGTAGAAGAATTAAATTGAACCAAAGTAGGGAAACTGAGAGTAGAGCAATGAGTTAAAAAATGATGGGATTGTCAATTGGGGGAGGAGCAGTAGGTTGAAGTGAGGAGCGGTTACTAGGGAAGAGAAAGTGATCGAAACGACGAAAAACATGATGGTAGGGAAAACGGGAACTAGAGAGAAGGGATAGAAGGAAAAGAAAGAGGGAGAGCGAGAATGATTCTTAGAGAAGTGATAGCGACTAGTCACTATACTAGTAGAAGTTGTAAAGGGAAGTTAGGAGAAGGGAAGGTATGCGAAGGGGGAAGAAATGAGGAGGGAGGGAAAGGAGAAGCATAGGACAGATAGTAAGATAAAGTGTGGAGATCAAGAGTAGTGGTCGGAGAAGTAGGAAAAATTGTATGTTTGATGGATTTTGTATGATAGGATCAGATAGGATATTATATGGTAAAAGAGGGGAGATGAGTAAGGGGGGAGGAGGGATTTCAAAGAATCAAGTATCTGCTTACAAGGCTAGGAAAACTTTTTTTCTCGGTGCATGGCGTCTACTTTGACTAACTTTTTTTCAGTTCATTTTTTTTTTTGAAAAGGAGTGAAACTTTCTACAGACACACCGCAGTTTGTAAACTTAGCAATTTTAGGGTTATCGCACTATACATACAGTCATTTTTCCAATTTTCTTAACCTCTATAATGAATTATAGATTCGACAAAAATAGTAGACGAAAAAAATAATTACTGAGCATTTTTAAGGAGATAGAATATTATATGCCCTTAAGTTAAAAATAAAAATCATCTTTGACAGTGACAATTTTTTTGTAAATACATGGGATATTTGTGAAAATTATAATATAATAATTTATAAGAAAATAAACTATATATTCATCCATAAAATTGACTATTAATTTAAACAAATATGTGTTTTAATCTCGTATCTAATTAGATCATTTTAATATTAATAATAATCGTAAATCTTGATTTAAAATATTGAAATATATTCCACATTAAAGTACAAAAAACTATTTTTCAATTATCAGAATGTACAAACCTCGCATATTGTCTTTAATTAGTTTCATATAAGTATTTATCAGGGTTTCAAAAAATTGAAAATCCTTTCTTGCATTTTCTTTATATTAAATTTCTATGCTTTATTTTGATCTACAAAAACTTGATAAAAATGGCATATCAATTGAAAGCGAGTTTTGAAATTATTCAATAAAAAGTTTCGAATCTCCGCGAAGTTTTCAAGCGCAGATAGGATGTCTATAACTGAAATCAAAACGATTTCTCTATTGAAAATGAAAACGGAAAAGCAATAACATTTTCCCGAAACGACTTTAGCCAACTTCTTCTCAAGTGTCGTATTATTATGTTTTTTTCTTTTTTCTTCTTATGATTGTGAATTTGATAAAATAATAGTAATTTTTATCACTTTTTGAAAAATTTTTTACACAATTACTGTCTGAAATAAAAAAAACACTTTGCTTTAATTAGGAAAAACTTTCGGAATTGGAATTTATATTAATTTTGTACACGATTTTTAGTTTTCTGATTTTTTAAAGTTACAATTCAAAACTAGATTTCCAATTACCTTCCTTACGGATCATGGAAGACAAAAGAATGAGGTAAAGGAAAAAGAAAGAAAAAGACAAAAAAAGTAACAAAAGAAAAAAGAGGAAGAAAAAAGAGAAAGAAAAAGGAAAAAGAGAACAAAAGTTATCACCTTATCCTTTCCTCACTTTTTTAACATAATGGTTTAATTTTAAACAAAATAAATGAAATAGTTGAACTTTCAATCAAAAGGGACGATTTAAAAAAAACAATTTGTTAAAGAAATAATTGAAGCTCATATCCAGAAAGGCGTGCATTTTTAACCAAGAACTTTTCTTCCAAGGTAGATAGCTTTATTTATAATCCAGAGTGAATTAGTTCAATTTTGAAGCGAACAGAATGAATAAAAAAAAATTAAATTTTTAAACTAATAGTTAATACTAATAATATTCATTACTTTGTTGAAAATTCATGCTTTTTCTTGGAAATTCGACTATTCAGTAAAACTGTATTTCACTTCGTCGGAAATTGAAAAATTTTAATACAAAATAATTTTTTTGATTGAAACTTCAAACTTTTAATAAAAAATTCATCTTTTTGGTTTTCAAATTCAAGGATATGGTAAAAATAAATTTTTTTCAGTTGAAAATGGAACCTTATATTTGGTTGTAAAAATCATACACTTTGATACAAATTCGTCTTTTTTGTTAAAATGATAATATTGTTTAAAAATAATTCCTTTTGGTTGAACTCATTTGTTGAAAATTTATTTTCGAAGTTTGGATAAAAATTTGTCCTTTTGGTATAAAATTAATCTTCTGGTTTGAAGTTTCATCTTTTTGGTTAGAAATTCGTTGCTTTTTTTAATATTAATTTTTTAACTGAAAATTTAATTCTTTCGGTTATTATTGTATAAATTTTAGTCAGAAATTCAAATATTTGTTTGAAAATTTTTTTATAAATTCGTCTTTCTGGTACAAAATTCATCTTTTTGTTAAAAAATGAATAATTTTAGACAAAAACTTAAACTTTTTTCAGAAATTTATTGTTTTGAGTTGAAATTTTGTTTTTAATAATTATTTGAAATATTTTTTTTTGTAATTGCAAAATTATTTTCTTCAGTTGAAAATTCAACTATTTAGTTATTAATTCATGTATTTTGTCAAAAATTCATTCTTTCGTTAGAAAATAAATCTTTTTGCTTGAAAATTCACTGCTGCGTTCAAAAATACATTTTTTTAACTGATAATACAGTTGCTCCACTTTCTATGATAAATATAAATATTTTTGCTTCAAAATTTAACTATCAATTTAAAAATTGATTTATTTCGTTAAAAATTGGTCTTCCTCAGTAGAAAATTCTTCTTCTTGTTTGAAAATTCAACCGAGTGATTGAAAAATGATATAAAATGTTCAAAACTCCTTTTTTGGTTGGAGGTGCATAATTTTAGTTAAAAAAAATTTTCTATGGTTGAGAAATGTATCTATTTTGTCGAAAAAATTTCTTAGCTTTATGGTAATTTTTTAATTAAATATTTAAGTATTTTTGTTGAAGAGTCATTTACTGCAAAGTGGATTAATTTTTCACTAAAAAGTTAGACTTTTTAATAAAAAAATCATTTTTAACGATAAGAGGAAAAGTAATATTTATTTGGTTGGGATTTTTTTTTATTCAACTATTTGGATACAAATTTAAATTTTTTGGTGAAAATTTGATCATTTCCTTGAAACTTCATTGTGATAAAGTAATTTTTCAAATAATTCAACTGTTTGGTTAAAAATGAATCTATTTTAGATGAGGATTTAAACTTTTTGTATATTCATATGTTTTTCTTGAACTCAACTTTTCTTTCGTTTCTTTAAAATTAAACCCTTTTTCTTTAAAGTACAAACAATAACATTTTTCGTCAATAATAATTGACCTTCTTTGGTTATATTTGTTCGTATATTCAAAGATTTAAATATTGTTTAAAGTTCAACTTTCTCTAAAAAATTAAATATTTTTTCTTCAATCTATCTTTTTGGTTATAGGATTCTTTATTCTGGATTGAAACTAAATTCATTTTCCAAATACATCGTCCCTTTTGCTTGTATGTTTTAGCTATTTGTTCGTAAAAGCAACTTTTCTGTTGATAATTAATTTTTTCGTTGAAATTTAAACTATTTGGTTGGGAATTAATATTTGTATTTTGAAGCACAACTTTGTGGTTGAAAATTCCACTATTTCTCCATAAATTTATTCAGTTTGATCAAAATTTACCTATTTGTTGAAGAAAATAGGAAAACGTGAGAGGTTAGTTGTGATGTACTTTTTTTTCTTCCTGTTTTTTCTTTTATTATATATTTGTTTTTGATGAGCCGCAAGGAAGATAATTGGAAATATAATTTTGAGTTGTAACAAAAAAATCTAAGCAATAAAAATCGTGTATAAGATTAATATTAATTCCAATTCCGGAAGTTTTTCATGATTAAAGCAGTGTTTTTCAATTTCAACTAGGAATTATGTAGAAATAAAAGATTTGAAAATAACTATTATTTCATGAAATTCGTAATCATAATAAGAATAACGAAAAAACATGTTGATATTTTCTTAGAAATACTGTAAGACTTCTTGAAAATCCTTAATCTTCTCCGAATTGTTTTTTTGAAATCCCTTCAAATTCATTACAATCAATGAAATCTCTCGAAATTGACTTGAAATAAAAATAAAAATTACAAGCAATTAAACTAAATTACATTTAATTTAACTTAATTTAATTAATTGCATTATCACGAATTCTTTAAAATTTTCTTAAATTTTTTTAAATCTCCTGAAAATCCTTGAAATCTTTGAATTTTATCAAATACCGTGAAATCTGTTTACTTAACTTTTTGATTTATCGCTTCATATTCTTTAAAGTCACTAAAACTTATAGAAATATTTTTAAATCCTTCGAAAATAAACTTTCAACTCGCGTCAAGTACCTATTTATTCTTTAAAATCACTTAAACTATTAGAAATACTGTAAGATTTCTTGTTAATCCTCAAACTCCTCCGAATATTTGCTTCCTTAAACTTCTTTGCGTCAAAATCGCTTAAAAATCTTTCGAAGTTTCTCGATATTGACTGAAATTAATTTAAATCTCTTAAAATCCTTTAGATTTTCTTAAATTTCTTCAAATATCTTACAAATCCTTAAAATCTTTGAATTTTTTCAAATTCCTTAACATATTTTAAAACAACTTTTTAAAAACTCTCTTGACATTCTTTAAAGTCCCGAAAACTGCCTTCAAATCTGATAAAATAACCTTTAAATCCTTAAACCCTTTTGAAGTATTTTTGAATTATTTTTCAATCCTTTAAAAAGAAACTTTAAGATACTGCGAAGTCCCTATTCATTTATCAAAATCACTTCAATTCTTAGAAATCCTGTAAGATTCTTTGAAAATCCTTAAAGTCATCAGAGTTTCTTTAAACTCATTTGAACTTCTTCGAAATAATTTAAAATATTGTAAAATTCACTTAAATTAATTAAAATCTTTTAAAATCCTTTGCATTTTTTAGGTTCCTTGAAATTCCTTGAAAATCCTTGAAATCTTATAATTTTTTTAATTCCTTGAAGTATCTTAAAATTTATTTACATTTTTTTAACAACTTTTCAATAACTCGCTCGAAATCCTTTAAAATCACTAAAGCTGTTGTAAAATCTTTTAAAATCTCTTGTGAATCTTTAAAACATTTTGAATTATTTTTGAATTATTTTTAAATCCTTTAAAAAGAAACTTTAAGATCCTTTCAAGTCCCTAGTAATTCTTTAAAATCACTTGAGTTTTTGAAAACCCTTAAAGTTCTCCGAATTATTTTAAACTCTCTTCAACTTCTTCGTAATCATTTAAAATATTTCAAAATTGACTAAAACTATATAAATTCTCTTAAAATCCTTAAAAAATGTTTAAACTCATTAAAATCTTAAGGTCCTTAAAGTCTCTTAATATTTATTGAAACCTTTTTACTTTTCAATAGCTAGCTTTACATTCTTTAAAATAACTAAAACTCTGAAATTTTTTTAAATTTCTTTAAATCCTTAAAACTTTTGAATTATTTTTAAATCCTCTAAAAGAAAACTTTGAAATACCGTCAATTCCCTATTGTCATTTTTTAAAATCACTTGAATTTTTAGAAATTCTGTAAGATTTCTTAAAAATCTTAAAAACTTCCGATTTTTTTAAATCCCTCCAACTTCTTTAAAATTATTTTAAAATCTTTCAAAATTAAGTACAATTCATTAAAGTCATTTGAATTTCCATAAATTTCTTAAGTTATTAAAAAAAATACATTCTTTGAAATCTCTTGAAATTCATTGAAATCTTTTTTAACAAACTTTCAGTAACTCGCTTGAAATTCTTTAAAATCACTTAAACTGACTTAAAATCTCACAAAATCTCTTCCAAATTCTCAAACCTTGTTTGGATTCTTTAAAAAAATCGTAGAAATTTCTTCAAACTCATGTAATTCTTATGCATTCTTTTAAAATCTCTTCAAATTCTTTGAAATTATTAAAAGTCCCCTCAGAAATACTTAGATTTTAAAATCCTTCAAAGTTTCTTGGATATGAAACTAATTAAAATCAGTTATTATCGAAAAGTATTATCGCATAAGTGATGGATTGCCTAATCACAAATTTTCCAAATTGCCAACAATAATGAAATAAATGGCTTTCCTTTCTTGATAGCAAAGCTGTAACGCGATTTTTTACTTTCTTTCGCTTAAATTTGGGATACTAAATAAGAAGTACTAAGAATTGTGGTTCTGGGCCTAAATTGTCATGATTCTGAAAAAGTTTTTTGTTGTAAATATTTGTTTTTGGTGTTTTTTTCATAATTATTAAAACTTTGGACCAGACCCACCTTTCTTGGTACTTCTTATTTATTATACCAAATTTTAAACTCGATGTGGCGCTTCATGTGAAAACATATTAAGTTGGGAAATAAAAAAAAGTGGTGTTGAGGTAGGAATGTGGTCACGTGACCCAAGCGTCACATGGCCTTAAAATTCCTAGATAAATTTTTAACAGTGTAAAACTCAGTTTCTAAGAACTCTTAATCGATAAATTCTTTCACAGTAGCCATTAAATTTACTATGCGTAGAACGGTAGCAAACGAGAGTTTCCTCACCTGCTTACAAAATTTCTAAGGTACGTGCAAATTCCAGCACGTAGGACCCGTCTGTTGAACAGTGGCAAGGGAAGTGCGTAAAGATGCGAGAGCACGTAAAACCGCTGTAAACCGAACAGTATGGTAATCACTTCGATATCTATTGTTGGTCACGTTTGGGTCAGTGACGATTTCAAATTCGGCGAAATCCAATGTATTACGAAAGCCCCTTAAATTGCTGTCATAAAATAATGGAAAAGGCTGAATATAAAGCTACTTTAGTGCAGACCACTTTATTTTTATGGTACGAAAAAAGTTCCCAATTCTGTTAAAAGCGTTGGAACTTTAAGGTATTATTTTTAAACGACTCAAATTCAATTGCCAATTTTAAAATTCGAATTTGGGTTAAGATATTCTCTTCCTCATCGAGTGAGTCACGCTTACGTCAAAAGGGATATAGATTAACGGCATGATAAATTGTTTGTGATGAATACTTAAACAAATTAAAATAATCAGTACGGTTAGGAGATTTTTTTATTATTATGCTAATTATGAAAAACCTCGATTTTATTTTTAAAATTATCAATTTTAGAGCAGCAAATGCACAAGCGCAAAGAGCTCGCTCTCCCCTGTAGTTTTTATTTCCTAAAATTAAACATTTAAACAATTCAAAATCTGTTTGTGAGTAAAAACGTTTATAATTGGATAATACAAAATTTAAAGAATTTGAAAGTAATAAATTTGAAAACACAAGATCTAAAAAAATTGAAATATTTCACATTAAAATGAAGAAAATCCGACCGTTTCATTGGAAGAAATTACAATTGGATTATTTTGCATTGAAAGCATTATATATTATTTATTTTATTTCAAATTGAACAGTGTCAAAACTGAAAGAATTCAGATTAAAATTTCGAAAATCGGAAAGTCAGGAAAAAAATTTTCAATAAAAGAGACGAAAGAAATAAAAAAGAGGAGGAAGGAAGTTTAGTTAGTTGCCTCCTCACTTTTCTTTTCTCTTTTTTATTTTTGTTCAAAATATTGTTTTCTTTTCTTTTTTAGGAAATTTTTGATCTTTTTTTAAATTCCAATAGGAACATTTTATTGTGGTTGATCAAATTTAGTTGTTGGATTCTTGGGTTTGTTTTCAGAAAGTCTGCACAATAACTTGATTATTGGACATTCAAAAGGATTTCGAATTTGATTTTAATCCCATTTAAATGCCTGAAATATTTATTTCAAAATGTTCAAAATTAAATATTTGAAGATTAAGATGTTGAAAGTTAGATAATTTATAATTTAAAGGTATAGGAATTGCGTTATTTCTTAATAAAAGCGTTAAAAAATTGAATTATTTAAAAATGAAACCTTATTAATTTTTAATTCTAAGCAATTCAAATTAGTGAATTTGAATTTTAAAATTAAATAAAATGTTTTAAAATCAAATCTTCTTAAGTTCTAGAAGTTTAAATTTTAATCGCATTAAAAATATTATAATTTAGCATTAAATAGATGAGATAAATTTGTCTAAAGTTAAACAATAAATTCACTGTCATTTTCACCGTTCGTGATTTTCAATTTAGAACCTTTGAAATTGATTTGACCTAAAAGAAGGTTTAAAATTGAAATTCAAAAGTAACTGCAAATCCAAACTTCATTTAGAAGTGATACAAATTCTAGTTGTCAAATGTTGTGATATTAGAACTATTTTATACTCAAAAGCTATCAATGTTAAATGACATTAAGTAAATTTAAATCAATTGAAAATTATAGAATTCCAAGTTGTTAATTGTTTGAAAAAAATAAATCATTTCAATTTTAATTAGAAAATTAAAACTTTTCTAAGCGAAATTTTCAATTTTGCGATTAATACGAAAATTCAGAACTCTAAAGTTGTAACGTGTAAACGGTTAGAATTTCTAAAATCGGAAAAATTCATTAGAAAATAGTTACATGGTAAAATTTGTAATTCAAAGCGTTTGAAACAATAATATTTCGAATTAAAGAATTTCGAAATTAAATGATTTCAGATTAAAACTTCGAAGATAGGACAATCCTGAAACATTAAAAATTTAATATTGTAAGAATCGAATGTTGAAAGTTACATATTTTAAATTTCGACGAATTGAAATTGCATTATTTCTAATTAAAAATGTTAAAAATTAATTATTTTAAAAAAATAAAACTTTCATTAAAATTAAATATTTCAAATTCAAATCTTCAAAAATAATTCTAGACTTTTAAATTGTCATTGCATTAATAATATATATTTTATTATTGAATTTGATCACAAAAATGTTTAAGAAAAATCATCATCATTTTAACCATTACACATGTAAAAGTTTTTAATTTCAAACCTTTAAAATTGCATTATTTAAGAAAAAAACATTCAAAATATAAAGTAATTTAAAATCCAAACTACATTTGAAACTGATACAAATTTAAGTGTCGAAAAATAATCAAACCATATACAATTTTAATTATATCTGGTCAATTTAAACCCATTAGGGATAAAAAATTTAAATTGTTAATTCCATTTTTGAAAATTGAATTATCTTAATTTTAACTGGAAAATTAAAACTTAATAATGTAGCGTTTAATATTAAAATTCAGATATCTAAAATTGTAACATGTAAAAACTTAACAATTTTTAAATTCACAAGAAAGGAGTGGAAGTTGTATCATATTTAGTTTAAAGCATTTAAAATTGAAAAATATTCTTTTGAATTGAAGAATTTCGCAATTGAATAATTTCAGATCACAATTTCGAAAATTTTTTAAATTTAATTTTAATTCTTATTTTTTAAAAATTTTATGTTATTTTTAAATTTTCAATTTTTTAAATTCGAAAGTTGAATTATATTATTTCTAATTAAAATTGTTCAAAAATAAATATATGAAAACCCCTGTTTTTTAATTTCAGTAGTTTTATGAATTCGAATGAATTATAATTTAAAAACTTGCACTTCAAAATTAAATTTGTCTCACAAAATGTTTAAATTAAAACCTAATTTTAAATGTGGATATCATTATTTGTGCGAAAATTTAATTATTTTATTAAAAATTCAACCATTTTTTTAAAAGTTATTCTTTTTCGTAAAAAGTTCATTTTCGTTATACAAAATCCCTCTTTTTGTTTGAAAATTAATCTCCTTTGAAAAAAATTTTGATCTCTTTTGATAAAAGTTCAACTATTTTTGTTAAAAAATTATTATTGAGATGAAATTATTACTAAATAATTAAAATAAAACGTTATTGTCTTTTTGAGTTAAAAATTTAACTTTTTTTTACAAATGTACCTTTTTCAGTTAAAAATTCAGTCATATCGCTGAAAATTAATGTCTTGGATTAAAAATTCAACCATTTGTTTGAAAATTAACTTATTTGTTGAAAATTAATATTCCTGGGTTAAAATTTCCGCTGTATTGTAGAAGATATGGTTCAATTTTTTTTCTTCCTCAAAAAAATCTTTCTTCTTTAATATTCAACTCTGTTTAAAAAAATTCTTTTCCGAAGATTCATCGCTTTTGGTAGAAATTGTACCTCCTTCTTTAAAAATCCAAAGTTTATTAGTTAAAAAGTGCATATTATTATATTGTTTGTTAAAAATTCATCTTTTATTGTTAAAAGTTTTATCGTTTTATTGAATTCTTTTTGTAACATGCATCTTTTTGATTTGAAATTTCAATTATTTCTTTAGAGAAAATTCAAGTACAGTGAAACTCTTTTATAGCTCCGATTTTGGGGCTGACGGTGAGTGTAAACTAACTCATTGTAGCCCGCTCCGCTTTTGTTTGTTCACGCTTGACTGCTCGCATGAGTGACAACCGCTGACCCCGCAGTCCCCGCGCTGTTCCTGTGTTACCTACCTATGGCGCGGCGCCAATTTTCGGAATGGCTATAGAAGGGAGGGCTATTGAAGCGTTTCAGTGTATTTAATGAAAAATATACTTTTTTTGAAAATTTATATTTGTGGGCTAAACATTCTACTGTGATTTCGTTTCTTAGTTTAAAAATTCAACATTTTCGTAAAAGTTTTTCCTCTTTCGATTAACAAATCTTTCATGGATGAAAATCCAACACTTTTGGTTAAAAATTCATGTATTTTACTAAAAATTCGTAATTATCAGTAGAAAATTATTCTTTATCAATTTATTATTTATTTTCTTGGTTAATTTAGAGATTTAGACAAATTTGCCTGATGAATTTTTCTATTGCTTAATGATTTTTAAAATTTAAGAATAATATCAGGTTCTAGAATTTTAAAAGCTTTGACTTTAAACATGAAATTTATTATTCAACTACAAATTTTCGAGTTATAATTCATTTGAATTCATGAAAAAACTAAAATTAAAAAATATATTTTTTTAAATATTTAATTTTGAACAGTTTTAATTAGAAATAATATAATAATTTATGATTTTGTTCTGGTCGACGGTTCATCATTTTAATTGAAAATTCATCTTTTGACTTGAAAATTTATCTTTTTTTAGATGAAAATTCAACTCTTTTCTGAGATTCAAAATTGCCTGAAACATTCCTTGTCTTAGAAATGTTTTGTCGGTCATGAATGACCTACCAATTTTCAATAAATTATTATTATCATTATTATCATTATTTTAATACCATTAAGCTTTTGTTTAAATTTTTAGATTGCTATAACTCATAACTATTCATAACTATTTAGCTTCCTTTCTTTAAAGTACTGAATATGGCGATAAACGTTTCTAAATATGCCCAAATGAATAAAATGAATAGTTATTTTTCTAAAAATAAGATGAAAGTCGAACCGGTTCATAATATTATGATGAAGAAAACACTTAAATATATTTGATCACGTGCTTAGTGGGGGGGAATCGACCGAACGCAATTGCTGTTATTCCCTAGGGGAATCCCCGCTCGTTTGAAAGGGTTTTTTCTAACTTTTTTAGTTGGATAACTTCAGCATTCACATTTTTCCCCCCCCCCCCCCCCCGCCAACACATTTTGTCAATACTTTATTCACCGTTAAATTTTTTTTTCATGTCCTTGCCACTTATTGGAATTATTGCACAAGTAGATTTTCATCAAAGTGGATTTTTCAGTGACCCCTCAGAATTCATTACATTTTCTGGTGGAATGTCAGATTTTATTTGTCGTATCAAGCTCAACTTTCTCAAACTCACCGTGACGGAGTAGCAGAAGCGGGAATCATTTCCGCCGTAGAATATAGTTTGAAATGTGCACTCTAATCGACGAAGTTAATAATAGATGGTGGATTCCACGCCGCACAGTGGAAGAGAAACAGTTTTTATTATGTTATTTTACTTTTTTATTTAATCAGATTTTACTGCATTTAAGAGCGATTTATGAAAGCTGATGTATGCATTAAAAAATTTTTCTTAAAGAAGTTAGTTAACTTTTTTTTAAATTTATTTTTACCTACACCAATCTTTTGGTACTACTTATATTTATGTAAAACCTTATAATATCAGTGTAGAAACTTGCTATAAATAATATTTGTGAAGGTTAAAACATATCGCAAAATTTTATAATTTTCAGAATAACAAATTCATGAATGAAAGTGCTACTTCAAGATTAAAATTATTAACTAAGGAATGTGTTGCCAGAGACAGGAATGTATCAACTAGTTCATTTTATTGCAAAACAGGTTGTTAACGCAGAAAAATCAATGTAGAGAATTCAAATTTGAAAAATGCTTCAAAAATATCTCAAAAGTCGAATTCCCGGATTAGGTAGCTGAACCCTTAGAACAGGGTGACAAATTTGGTATTCCTTACACTGTCAATAAGTAGTATAGAAAATTTAAAAAAAATGTATATCCTAAAGATCAATAATTTAGCGCCAAAAAGCAGTTAATCAATCTCAAACCATAATCGAAATAATAACTTTAAGAACCTTAAGAAATCTTTTTTTTTGTTGATAATTTTTAAAAGGCTAATAAAGATTTGGTTTTTTTTTTAAATGCACATAAAGGCAACATAATAGTAGCAGCTAATAGAGAAAATTATGATAAGACTGTGGAAATCATGCTCAGCAATGATAATTTTTATAAAAAGATAAAAACCAGTGTTGCTGCAACAATAAAAGAAAAATGTAATTATACAGCTATTCGATGGGAGAAAAAAAGATTAATAAATGAACAAACGGCATACAAATTAAAAACACATAATAGTACTGTAGCTAAAGCTTATTCTCTACCAAAAGTGCACAATTCAGATCTGAAATGGAGATTAATTGTTTCCGCAATTGGTCCTCCTACTTATAACTTAGCCAAATATATTTCTAATGTTTTAAAACTAGTTTCAGTTAACACAGAATCATTTTTTAAAAATAGCTGGAATTTACTGGACACTTTAAATAAAATTGAAGTTCCTTCAACTCATTCTTTAGTTTCATTGGACATCGTTTCAATGTTTGACAACATTCTATTAGATCTAGCATTAGACTACATCGAAGTCAAACTAATACAAAATAAAAATTTAACTAAAAAAACAAAAAATGAATTTTTAGACGCTAGTAGCACAGTTTTCAATAATATGGTTTTCTCTTTTAATGGAAAATATCATAAACAATTAAATGGTTGTCCTATAGGTTCAACATTGTCTCCTATATTTTCAAATTTGGTTTCAGAAGATGTTTAAACAAGAGCTTTGAAGAAATTGAATTTTAAATCTATTTTATTTGAAGTTATGTGGATGATGTTTTAGCTATTGTTCCTACTGAAAAAATGGTTGATTTCGTAAATACTTTTAATAGTAATCAAAATTCCATACAGTTTACATCTGAATTTGAAAATAGTAATTCAATACATTATTACCTTGATTTGCAAATTATAAAAACAACTGGAGGTAAATTAATTGCCAATTGGTTTAAAAAGGCGTTATGGTCTGGTAGATATCTTAATCGCTAGATGCATAAAATTGAATGATATTAGCTTCAAGATTGAAAATTTGGATCAAATTAAAACTACTTTAGTTCAAAATAAATATCCGCTTCTTTGATAAACAATATTATTCGAAAACGAATTCATGAAATCTACAATGCTTCCAGTAAGAAAAATAGCTGGCCTGAAACGTACAAAAATTCGGATTTAAAAGTCAGGTTACCATATGTTCAAGAACTATCTAAAAGGTTGCGAAGACCGTTAAAAAAATTCAACATAAACGTTTATTTCAGTAATCAAAAGTCTCTTAAAAAATTGTTACTTAATCCAAAAGATATTGATAGTAACGAAAATTTGTCTGGAACTGTATATATCATTAAATGTATTTGTCATGGAAAAGTTTATATTGATGAAACAGGTAGAAGATTAAAAACTGCAGTTTCGGAACATAAAAGAGATTGTAGAGTTAGAAATTTCAATACAGGCCTTTCATAACATTGTTGGAACTTAAACCATTATTTTGATTTTGATTTTAACAATATTAAAATTCTTGCTAGGGTGACAATATATAAAGTCGCATAATATAACCTATTTTTATAAACAAATATCGCAATATTTTGATTAAGTTACAGACAGAAATCATAATTATCAACAAAATATATCAAAGTATTACAAAATAAACAAAACGAGGTTAAAATTTAAGTTACTTTGGCGCGCTTTCCCCATTCGCGGTTCCTTTAAAATTACGCATTTATTCTGTATTCATGAATTTACCATCTTAAAGTATTTCTCTTGTCTACTATGCTATATGTTCTTCGTTGTCCAAAATCATTGTAAGAATTTTTCCGTCAATTAAGATGTAGTTTGTTAAAAAAAGTCTCTTCAATTTTTATGAGGCTTTTCTATTATATGTTTTTTGTGCATTTAAACTTAATTTGGTGTCACACGTCATTCTTATTTTTAAAAATTGACATTGAACTATTGGCAGATGTTTGACTCCAAAGTTCATATTCTTGGTTCTTTACAAGATAAAAAGTACAGGTCATTTTTATTTCTTTTACTCTTTATAAAAAACAATTTGTTTGTAATTATTTGTAAGAAAAGATCGTTATTTATTTATTATTCATTTAAATTCTTTAAAAAAGGCACGCAGTGTTAGCCGAAAAGTCAGAAAGTCAGAATTTCAATAAACGAACTTTCTAATCATTTGGTTTTATACTTTTAATTAATGAAGACCGTGTGACCTACAAAAACAAATCTCACTTTTATTTCTTTATATAATTTGTTTATACAATTAATAAAAAATATCGCATCACAAATTTTTGTGCTTGAGTATTATTTTTTCTGTGAAAGCAAGTCATTTTAACGCATAATTTACTTTCCAAACGAAGAATCCATAGTGGAGTCTATTTGTTAAGTGAATTTGTTAATAACAATATATTTAACAATATTATGGTTTTTGCATTTAACTACCTTCATGCATAAAGTCTGGCAATGCTGATCCTGGACAATTTGTTCACGAGCATAAACAAAAAAGACGAAAATATCGGCTTTTCTTCACTCTTTACATTAACACAAAAGTTAAAAAAATCAGGCCACCTACTACGTATTCCGCAGAATATTTTCAATTTAAATAGTGTACCATAAAATATAAAGGGCATTTCATTGCTGGTCGATGTATTATATTATTTTGTTTCGTGACTGAATTGGGGTTATATAAAGTCAATATAAAATTTATTGGCTCAGTAAACGACAGGAACTTTTCAGCAATGTCAATTATTCAGAACAGTAACCGCTATATTAATTTGATCCGTTTTGCTTATTATTTCATAATTAAATTTTTCAATCTCTGACGTTTACCCATAAAATTACCAGAATGCATATACAACCATGGTGGTGGAGCCATTCAGTTTTACTTGTTACATCACTTACATCCGCCTCAGGGTGGTTATTTGGGGGACTGAAACTAACATATTCACTCTCTAAATTTAAATCAGTAACATTTTTTACTAATTTCAATCAGTAGCTCAATTCTAGTTATGAATTCCTTATTTTTTCCTGATGCATGAGTAACAATTACTAACTCATCACTAAAAACTACTCACTCATAGCTAGAATTCAGCCACTAGTTGAAATTGGTAAACATTTTGATTAATTTAAATTTAGAGAGTATATTTGCTGCTAAATACATACATTTTTTTTATTTCAAGATGTTTGTTCTAAGCATCATTTAAAGAAAGAGCAAACCATTGTAAATTTAATGAATGTTGAAACAAAAACTTAAATTTTAGACCACAAAAATAATAATTTTTAACAAAACATTGAATAAATAAGACTTTTAGTTGAACAAATTTATTTTCAACAAAGAAACAACGTGTTTTCAAGAAAATAGTTTCTTTTAAACCTAACTGATGTATTTATAACTAAAAATATGAATCTTCAACTGCATTAATTCAATTTTAAATCAAAAAGGTAAATTTTGAACTAAACTAATGAATCTTAAAATAAAATAGTTTAATTAAAAGAAATAATTTGATTTTCACTAAAGAAGATAAATTATCAATCAAAACTTAAAAGATTGAATTTTAGGTAAAAATTTAATTTTCAACCAAACTGGTGAATTTTAAACTGAAATTATGAAATATTCAAATGGCATAAGTTAAATTTTCAGTTAAAAAATTACTTTCCTAAAAAAACTAATTTCCACACAAAAAAGACTTTTAAAAAATGGTTATATTTTTAAACAAAGTGATCAGTTTTCTACTGAAACTGTAAATCTTTAACTGACACATTTTACTTTTAAACCGAAAAGATGAATTTTCAACTTAAATGAATGTTCAAGTTTTACTAAAAAGAACCAATTTTTAAAATACAATAAAGACCTGCAAAAATATGCAATAAATATTTCTAAAAATCCTTCGATTAGTTTCAAGATATTTGTGGTAAAAATAAGTCCTCAAGTTTTATCAATTTTTCTGCAAATCGTGTTCAAGTTATCGTGTTTATAAAAAAGTGTTCCTTTATGAGAAAGCAATAATATACCTATAGTTTGATACGGAACATAGTTCATAGTAAATTCTGGATCCTAATTGGATGCTATAAAATATCATAACGGACGTCTCTGAACTCTTTTTTGAGAGATAACAACAAAAATTGATTGTGCTAAATGAAAATTGTATGCTGGTGCACTATTTTGAGGTTAGGATCGTTTTCAATAATTCCACAAAAAATGGGCGGGGACGTCCGTTAGCATGTTCGCCATCATTTCCTATATTTTGAAAACAAAATCTTCATTATTCTAAGAAAAAACACGAGGGAACCTAACACTGATGAAATCGACACTATTTCCTAAGCGCCACACAAATTAATCAAATTTAGCAGAATTAAAATTTTTTAATTAACATACAAAAAAGTGTGCGCGGACGTCCGTTAGCATATGCGCCGTCATGTGCTAAATTTTCAAGACAAAATATTTATTATTCTAGGAAAAAAGTCGGGCAACCTAAAACTGGTAAAATCGATTATTATTTAATTTTAAATCAGAATGTATAATGACTGCATTGCTCTGTTAATCATATCAGTCATTCTCTTTTTGAGAAAAATATAATTCTTAAATCGGGTCACTTAATTGATTAGTCTTAGAAGACTGTAATTTTTCTGAAAGTAAGAGTTTTTATACAAATGAAGTAATATCTCATTCGCTATTGAATGCTATTATAATTTTTTACATTCCATGAATGTTCACGAGTGCTTATCAATACAAATTCCAGAAGCGATAAATTCCTGCCTACATTATTTAATAGATGGTTATTGATCCAGTTATCAGTGGGGCTTTAACAAGGGGCTTCATTTAAAAAATTTTTAAAAATGAAACAGAGAACCTAAAAGATACAGATAGGTATTATTTTTATGAAATCCCAGACCGGGAAAAGACATTTATTCTCCAAATTTCTAGGCAGATTCTGGTTAGGCGCTGCCAGGGCAACCTATTGTCAAATTTCTAAGCGAGTATTGGACGGGCATTGGTATGGCGTTTTTCCCAAAAATTTGTGGCGCGTACTGGTCGGGCGCTGGTAGGGCAATTTTTTGTCAGGAACTTGTAGGGCTACTTTTTTCAAAATTCCTAAGTGAGTATTCGACGGGCACTGCCTTGGTAGAACTTTCAATTGTAGTAATTGATAAGTGGATAATGGAAGGATGATGAGCTAATAGATTTATTTTTTCAAAAGTATTTAAACGGGTGCTGGGAGTGCACTTATAGAGCAGTTTATTCGAAAATTCTTAGGCGCTTACTAGATGACCGTCGCACAGTGGGGAAAAAATGACTTTTTCGGGTTAATTTAACGTACAGTCTACAAAAATTGACCGAATTAGACCAAACAACAATTTTTTTCATAACACATGTATCGAAAATTTGACTTTCGATGCCCCCGTATCGGGTCGGTGGTTGTGTTTTCAATCCTAGACTAGAAAGTAGAAACAGGCGACTGCGAAAGTAACTTTACACCGTAAGCGGTATCGAAAGTATATACATTCTACTTTATCTGCAGTTGCCTACAGACATTCTCCCTCTTATCGAACCTCGTTTGGAGAATAGAGGCTAACTTCAGTCTCGACCTTCGATTGTCAACGATCGATGATTTTAGCGATAACTGTAGCGTGCTCGTCTCGCCACAGTTTTCAAAATAAAGAACTTAAACTTTTAATTTGTTTTTTTAATTATCTGGAAACTTTTATTATTAATTTGTATTCAAAAGAGCAATTTTTCATTTATCAAATTCAAATTTTCGCTGAACTTTGACTAGAGCAGCTTGCAACCTCCCCATTGCGTTTCGTTAGAACAGAGCGAACAGAAAAATCAATAACTGCTTATATCCTCATCGATTTCACGTATTTATTGGTAAACATTGGAAATCAACGAAAATGTCAGTGCTTTATTCTGTGAAGCATATCGGTAAAGTTCAAAACGATTTTTTTTACTTCTTATTGTAAGTACGGGGGTTTCAATCATTCTTTTATTTAAATCAGGATTGATATTTTCTTATAACGGGGGCGAAACCCCCTCCCCCCCAGCGGGGCTTTTCCCCCTGCAGCCCCGTCAAGGTTTCACCCTGGACCCTCCCCCTACCTTTTCCCACTTGAAATGCGATATACTATTTAATTACTCTCCAGCGTGTCATTCTAAACTCTATCTGTCATTCCCTACGTATTTACAAACAATAACACCTTTGATGAGACGCAAAGAAGTTTCAGACATATCAAGTCAAATTTTCGATATATTTTTTATGAAAAATTGTATGCGCAACTCGGGGCGAGGCAATAATTACACTCGTGTGATATCTACCTTCGCTTCGCTCAGGCAGCTAACAAAAATAATTGGTATACACAAATTATTTGTTTAAAGAAAAATTCGTTGTTATTGATGTTATTTTTTTTTTAATTTAGAACTTTTTTTGCTATTTTAGTAAAATTCATGATGTGTTGATTAACGTCACGATTTTCTAAAAGAAATACACTAGTGGGGCATTTGTCGGCAGAAAAATTCGTTTCCTTCGATGTTTGTCTTTTAAATTGAGATCATTATAATAAATTCAGCAAAATTAATGATTAATTCATAATTTTTATAATTTTTAAAAACAAATTCATTATTCGGGCATCTTTGGACGGAAACGTTTTTTTTTTCTTTGCCACTCTTTTTAATTGGAAGCTTCATGATAATTTTAGCAAAATTTATAATTAGTTGATAAATTATATATTTTTTTAAAAACAAAATGATTAAACAAATGCATTATCTGGGCATTTGTTAGTGGGCAATTTATTTTTTTGATGTCAGTCTTTTTGATTGAGAACTTAATAATAATTTTATTAACGTTCATACTTAGATGATAAATACTATGCTGTCTTAAACAAATTTAATAAAAATATGCATTATTTGGGTATGTGTCGAAATATTTATTTTTATTTCAATCTTAGTCCTTTTAGTTTAAATTTTTTATTACATTAATTCTTTCAGTAAGGCTCATGAAGGTCCTGATTTAAAAAAGTTAACATAAAAAAAACGAATTCTTCTGTCGAAAAATGCCTGATTAATGCATTTGCATATTAAATTTATTTTTAAAAAATCATCAAATTTATGAACTAATTATGAGTCGTTCGGAAATTGTCACGAAGTTCCCAAATGAAAGAACTAGAATTATAAAAGAAACGAATTTCTTTGTCCAGAAACGCCCGAATAATGCATTTGTTTATTAATTTTGTTGAAAAAAATCAGAAGATCAATTAAAAACTTTGTATTGATTTTTCTACAATTATCTTGAAGTTTCTAACTAAAAAAATTGACATAAAAAACAGGAAATTTTCTGTTGAAAAATTACTTGTTCATGCATTTGTTTATAAATATTATTGATCATATTGTTTTTATCCAAATTTCTCGTTATGTAACTTACGAAAACGTAAAATTATGGGAAATTGTGGAAAATATTCTTTCAACAAATGATTTGTTTATAACTTGCTGTAAGCTAAGCGCTATTTGGACCAAAAAATTTATTTTTGGCCCCACCATGCATTGATGTGGCGACTGATGGTTCAAATTTCTAGGCGCTGGTATGACGGGCGCTCTATTGTTGAGCTATACATGTTTCATAACTTCTCAGCAGTTGTATTAAAAGAACTCTGCGCTATTAGGGAAATTTATTGTAGAAAGCACTAAGAAAGTATAGGATTCGTACTGCTAGAGTCATTTTGTCAAAAATTCTTATGTTGGTATTGGGTTGAGACTTCTAGAGCAAGCTTTCCCTAATTTTCCAGGCTGCATCTGATTGTGCGCTGGGAGTGCTACTTATTGTTTAAATTCGTATGCGGGTATTTGACAAGCAGTAAAACCTACATTGGTAAAACTATTTACACTCAACTCCCGATATAAGAGCGGTTTCGGGTATGGCTTGCATTGGCCTTGATCCTTAATCGGAGGAATCCAAACGTGAACAGGCATGCATCATTTTGAATGTATAGAATTCCTGAAAATGAAACCAAAAGTCCAACGAATAAATATGGAAAACCGTGATAAAATTATCCTCTTGTAATTAAAAAAAAAAAAAATTAACAAAAACAAAAGAGAGGAAAGAAAAATGGGAAGGCATTAAAACAAATCCCCTTACTAATCTTTTTTATTTCTTTCGTATTTTTTATTATTGTTAAATCACAATAAAAGAACATGATATAAATATTCACCAACGTTTCGGCGCTCATAGATGACCGTTTTCAAGTCAAGACAAATTTGAGCAGGTAGTAACAGCAATGAAATCACAATGCTCCCTCCTTGATACCTCAGTATCAAAACAATTTTAATTTTCGTTTTATTTTAATTCTCAAGTTTTAGGGGCAGAGAGCATCGCAGTTTCGTTGCTGTTCCTACATGGTCAAATTTTTCTTACCTAGATATGGGTGCTCTATGAGTTCCGAAACGTTGGTGAATATTTATATCACGTTCTTTTATTCTGATTTAATAATCAGAAAAATAAAAAAGACAAAAGAAACAAAAAAGAGAAATAAAGGGATTTCGATGATTGCCTTTGCAGTAAATTGATTATTGGATGCTAAATAGGATGTTAAATTAGATTGTAATCTAATTTAAATTTTGTTAATTTTTAAAATTTCTTATAATTTCTGTTTGATTTGAACGAATGACGTAGCCTGCCGGAAATAACGCGCTGATTGTGGCCCTCCTATTGTTTGTCACGCTCGATTGAGCCACTGCCTCCTTTTTCAATGTAAAGAGAACGCTACGGCATTAATTCTTAGAATATTATAAACCGAAGCTTCGTATATCGTGAGTTAAGTGCATTATCAAAATTCCTAACCAGATATTCGATGAGCGCTGATTTATTCACAATTTCTAAACGACTACTGTATAAGGGCTACAAGGGATACCAAGGTTACAAGGGATAACTTATTGTGAAAATTTCTAGGCCAGTATCAAATAGCCACTAAATTGGTCAAGCTGTTTATTCCCATAATTTCTTAGCATGTGTATTGAGCTAGTGCTGCAAAGGTAGGTCAATTTATGGTCTGAATTTCTGAACAACGATTGCGTGAGCAGTGTTAGGGCTACTTAATATAAGAATGTCTAGTCGAGTGTATAGGATGAATGTTGCGCTAGTATGGCAATTTATTTTAAAACCTTCTTAGCCGGTATTGTACAGGCGCACAGTGGGGAAAAAATGAGTTTTTTGGTTCAAAATAACGTACAGTCCACAAATATTGACTGATTTGGAAAAAAGTTTTAAAAATTTGATAAGATTTCTAAGAGAGTTGTCGAACCTGATTTTTAAAATAGACTTTCAGCATTTTTATAAATAAACAAATATGACGTAAAGAGAGGTCATTTTTTCTATTTGACGTTCCTAGTGCTCATCAATAACATGAAAGTGGATAAAATTTCCATGTCATAAAGAAACATTAGTTAAATATATTCCATTATTATATAATAAACCAAACAATTTTTTATTAACAAATTATTTGTTGAGATCATTTTTTCACGATTTTCCATAATTTTGCGTTTTTTTAAAAGTCATATCGTAATAAATCTGGATTAAAACAATGTAATGATGAAGAAATTTCTTCTTAATATTATTATTGTCAATATTATAAACAAATTTAATAAACAAATGCATGAATCAGGCATTTTTTGAAAGAAACATTTTTTTTTTTCGATGTGATTTTTTTAACTAGAAACTTTATAATTATTTTAGAAAAGTTCATAATTTGTTAATTAAACTTATGATTTTTGCAAACATATTTAATAAACAAATGTATTGTTCGGGCATTTTTCAGGAGAAAAAAGTTTTTCTTTTTAATGTCACTCCTTTCAGCTGGGAACTTCATGACAATTTCAGCAACATGCATAACTGGTTGATAAATTTTATGATTTTTTAAAACAAATTCATAGAAAAAGCATGTCGAAAGAAAAATTCGTTTTTTTGGATGGCAATTTTTTAAACTGGTAAGTTCATGAGAATTTCATAAACTATAATAATTTATTGGACTATTTTATAATTTTTTAAAACAACTTTAATTCACAAATCCATTATTGAGGCATCGGTTGACAAAAATTTTTTTTTCCGATGACAGACTTTTGAATTGGGATCTTAATATTAAATTCAGCAAAATTCATGATTAGTTGATGAGTTTTATGATATTTTCGAACCATTTAACAAGCAAATGCACTATCCGGGAATTTGTCCAGGAAAATTTTTTGTTATGTATGTCTTTTTAGTTGAGAACTTAACGATGATTTCATTAACACTCATACTTAGTTGATAATTTCTATAACGTTCTAAACTAATTTAATACCATATACATTATTTAGGCATTTGTCGCCGAAAAAGGTTTTCTTTGCAATCTCAGTCCTTTCAGTTGACGTTTCTCATTACTTTCATTCTTTTAATGAAGCTGCAGCTTTAGGATAATGAATTTGTTTATTAAATATGTTTAAAAAAAAAAATTTGATCTACCAACTTATTATACATTTTGCCAAAATTATCACAAATTTACCCCTTAAAAAGATTGACATCGAAAAAAAAGTTTTCTTTCAACAGATGCCTCAATAATGCATTTTTTAATTGAAATTCTTTTAAAAAGTCACAAAATTATTCCACGAATTCTGAATTTTTTCCAAAATCAAAATGAAGTTCCTAATTTCAAAAGTTGTCATCGTAAAAAAACGAATTTTTCTTTTAGAAAATTCCTTATCTATGCATTTGTTTATTAAGATTGTTTAAAACCATAATAAAATTTATAAACTAATGATGAATGTTTCTGAAATTGTCACAAGGTTCCCAACTGGAAGGTCTAGCATTTAAAAAAATGAATTTTCCTACCGACAAATGCCCGAATAATGATGTTTCAAAATTCAATTCATTTTAAAAATTCATGAGATTATTCAGCAAATCATAAATTTTTCTAAAATTTTCATAAAATTCCGAATTAAAAAAAATTACTTCGAATAGATAAAGTTTTCTATCAAAAACTGCCTAGTTAATCCAATTGTTTATTAAATTTGTTTATATTATTAACAATAATAATTTCCAGAACGAATTTCTTCATCATTATATTATTTGTACCCACATTTCTTGCAATATACCTTTAAGAAACCTAAAATTATGGAAAATTGTAAAAAACATACTTTTAAAAAATAACTAATTTATGATTTTTTTGTTTGTTCATTATATAATATTGGAATATCTTTAACTAATGTCATTCTATGAAACATAGACGATTTTAACCATTTTCATATTGTTGATGAGTACCGCCGAACGTCAGATAGAAAAATGGCATTTTTTTCATTATATTTTTTTATTCGTAAAAAATTGAAAGTTCAATTTAAAAATCGGGCTTGATAGCACTCTTAGGAATCTGATAAGCCTTCAATTTTTGTTCGATTTTTAATATAAAAAATTAAAGCGGAGACCACAATTGCGATGTTGAACACCATGCAATAGAAAGCTTAATTGAGAAAGTCTGCGTCACTGAGGTTAGGGATATTGTTAAGAACTTCAAAAACAGTAAGGCTGCCGGGGTAGACGGTATTAACGCTGAAATGCTTAAACACGGTGGCGAGTGCATACCACATAGAGTTTGCGAATTGATAAATTTATGTTTCGAGA
>NC_046664.1:56553787-56576009 GCF_010883055.1 Belonocnema kinseyi
GTAAGTAACGAGATAATTCTAAAAGAATGTGGTGCAGAAGAGACGCTAGTAGACACATGGGAAAGAAATCGGTTAAGATGGTTCGGACATGTTGAGAGAATTTCAAATGAACGACTAACGAAATAAGTGTATCAAGGTAAAGTAAATGGCAAGGTGCCCAAAGGTAGACCGCGGAAAGAATGGTTAGAATGTGTGAATGAGACCCTACTTAGAAGAGACATAAGAAGTCACAGAAACACGAGAGCCTGCATGAAAAAATGTATGGACATAAAAGAAGCTAGAGAAGTATGCCAGGACATGATAGTATCGCGGAAAATAGTTAATAAAAAGAGTGTCAGTAGAGTGAACGACGCCTGAAACAAAGACCTTGGCTATTAATGGACCCAAGTGGAGAACCTTACATAACGGCTTCGTGAGGTTCTTCGCTTGGGGTGATTGCTAGAGAGATTGATCAGCAACCTGGGTCGGAGCAGTGTTGCGGAACGAACGTGTTATTTACATAAATAGCACGAGAATTCTGGATCAATCTGAAAAATCTCTATCCCATCCACACACTACTCCTTTCCCCTGCCGAGTGAGTCACGCCTACCCCGAAAGGGAAATGGCTTAATGGTGAAGTCAGGCTTCGGAGTTTGATTGAAACCTGCCACGTTTTTTAGGGATTAAGGAGAAGTTTGTACGAAATAAAACTACACTTACAACTTTGACTTTTGACGTCCCCCCCTCCCCACAGTGCCCCAAATATGATCCAGGAATAAAAAAAACTACATTTTTACGTATTATTAGAATATTATTTTAGAGGCCTGATACCAGTGGTTTTTTATGTTTGTCCGACAGAGGTCTCTGTATTGTACGGTTGATAAGTAGAATAACTACTATATCATAATCAATTTTTATTACGCGAAATTAATTGAAAACGCCAGAAAATAAGTTCTAAAAAATTCAGTGCAGACACCCAGCCCGATCTCCAGTCTAACCGAAACTTTGTTTCTATAACTCTGTTCCAAACTTGAATTTACGTATGATTGTTCATTTTTACCTATTGTATGTCATCTTTTTTCATTAAAATAATTACTAATTGAACATTTGAATATCTCCTATGACTTTTTAAATATTTACTTACTTTATAAACTACTTATCTCATAAACAATTATTAATTTGCAATTTTTTTAAATAATCGGATTTTCTGAATGAAACATCATAGTTGGCGATTGTTTCGAGTAGTACATTTTTTAAAATGATGTTATTATGTGAACAATTGATAATGGTTTATTTTCAAAATTTCTAAAAATTTAGTCTGGAATTTCCTCTTTTTTCTCAAATTGCTATCCTATACTACTTTTTGTTGAATAATTACATAATGTGTGTACATGTCTTCAAACGCTTAACAAATTTAAATTTTTTAAAATCACTTTTATTTTCTCAACCACTTTTTTCGATGACTTTAAAAAATAATATAAAATAAAATATATAGCATTATTGTTCTGGCTATATAATTTATAACAATAATATGTTGAACATATTTTACCGTTTTAACTAACATAATTTTTTTGAACAACAACTTTTTCAAGAATATTTTTATGTCGTATTTTATGATTTGAGCATAATATTTAATGATTTCGAGGAGTCATAAATCCTGTTAAAAACTTCATGTCATGGTTTAAACAATTTTTATTGCTTATCCACCTATTTTCAATTCAAAATAAATTCGAAAAAAACCATAATTCATTGTGTGAACAATGACATGAAGCTTTTAGCAGAATTTAGTACTCAAAATCTTTTATTATTATGCTTGATGCATGAAAAGCGGCTTTTGATATTATTTTTAAACAAATTCTGTTTGCTTAAACAATTAAGATATGGTTAATATATTCTTTCTATACTCTACATAGCCAGAAAAATAATATTTCATGTATTCCATTTTAGATAATTTTTTAAAGTTTTCGAACCAAACCTGCTTGATGCTCCAAACAATAACTAATTGTTAAATTTCATGAAAAAGATAGGATTTTTGTTTGAATTTATCGGGGAAAATAACTGTTTTAATAAGTTGCAGATGTTTAAACAATTAGGAATAGTTTCAAAAGTAATATTTTAAAAAAATTCGAAAACATAATTGTATAGCAGATATTATCCATTCGTATTAACTTATATATGATTTTATAATTGCAGAATATAATTATTTCTTAATACATGCTAGCTACAATGTGTAATATTAATATACATTAGTAAAATTCATAGGCAGATTTATTTTCAGCGCTGATAGGGCTACTTTCTGTAAAAATTCCGAGGCAGGTATTATACAGTTGCTGCACTTGTAAAAGTGTTATTTTTTAATCCTAAGTCGATTTTGGAAATGGGCATATTTTTTTTGCCAAAATTCCTAGGCGGCTACTGGCTGAGCGCTGGTACGGATACTTCTGGGCAAATTTTCTAAGCGAATGTTGAACGGGCGTTGCACTAGTAGAACTATTTGTCGTAATTCCTAGTACCAGCGCTGTGCTGATCAGGCTATTTCTTGTCAAAGTTCTTAATCAAGTATTGGGCTGACACTGTTATAACTATTTTTCAAATTTTCTAGGATGGTTTTCGCGGGCGCTAATATGTATTCTTTCCTCTGAAGTTCCCATTCCGGCATTAGTCGGGTGCTATTAGAGCTATTAATAGTCAATATTACTAAGCGGATATTTGATGGGCGCTGGTATGGCTTAACTGTAGGTAGAAAAAAAACACGAAATTGAATCCCTGAAGACTGAAGATTTATAGAAAGAGGAAATAAAAGAGATTATATTTCAAAGTTGGCTAAGCAATAATCGTCCTCTTGAAAAAAGCTAGCAAAAGCGCTTGTTTCAGCAAGAGTATAATATTCATTAAACTTCAAATTACGCACGGGCTTAGGATCGGCTTTGTGCGGGTGGAGACTGGTGGGCTCACATGAGCGAGAGGGAGAGAGAGTGAGAGAGAGAGAGAGAGAGAGAGAGAGAGAGTGGTTGGCGGTTGGTTTGCTGATTCTTGGTTCGGATATGACATAACCCCCTGGTTGTCCCATAGATTTAGGTATCGATGGCATGCAAACACCTTGTATGTATGCAATGTGTGTGTGGATCCCAGATAAACCCCAACGCTATGCACAGTATTCTAATATCCTACGCATCGTGTAATGAACCACCAACCGATATTAGGCTGTGGTTTCGACTGATATTTCGTGGTGGCGGACAACAATCCGAATCAGTATCATAAAGATTAATGAGCAACTGTTACACACTTCAAAGGCCCGAATCCCAAAAATATTCGTTAAATAAAAAAGGATACCGATGGGTAGAAATCAGTGATCGAAAGTAACTAGCTTCTTCGAAAGCAGTTATTACAACTAGTTACTTTTTGGGCAAAGATAATGGTAACAAAGTTACTTTGTTAAATAAGTAATAATTGTTTGGTTCTTTTAAAAAATTATTGCTGTTGAAAATAAATAAACGGCTTGGTTTAATTGAAAACAGTGACATACTTCAACGAAAAAAGTGACAAAAAGTGACTACACGGAAAAAATGTTTTTTTTTTTTTTGAATCAACAAATGGCTGTAATTAAACTAAATCTAGTTGCAATAACAGCGACACCTTAATAATAAAATTATGGTAATACGGTTGATTAAACTATGCCAACCTAATAATACCTAATAAACAAAAACTAGTTTCATTAGTGTGATAACTCTAGTTGATAATTAGAATATATAGTGTTTTTTCCTTCGTTAGGGGGCGCGACGGTCGGGCTACGTTGACGTTTTGCTATGTTGTATCTAGAAGAGAGACCCTGCGTGGAATATTATGTCCAAATCTCGATGGCTTACATCACTTGTAAATATTTTCAATAGTAGTGGAGTAGATTTATGATTATAAGTACAATAAGCTCTTTCATAAACAATTGAAAGTGTATTTAGTGTTTAAAGTTTGATGTAAAAACGACTGCTCAAATTTTCTAACACCTAACCTCTTTCGTTGTTCAAGTCAATTTGTTTAGGGAAGAAATCTGTTGCATGTAAGACTTTTTGCTTCGAGTGCAACTCAGGGTAAAAAAAATAAATATTTTCCAAAAATGTAAAAAAATTCTTCGAGATTCAGACCAATTAGATTCATTCAGGCTAATATAAAATGTACTAATATGTGATGTACTTAAGGATTATTAAGATTTGAAACTCAGTTCGCCGGGCCAACAATGCTTTTCCTAAATATTGCAACTTCTTTGCCTTGTCAAAATAGATAGTTATTTTAGTTGAAGCAAAGTATTATCCTTGTCCTTATTACTGAGATGAACCTTGTAATTATAACTAGGTTTGCAAAGTTGTCACCTGTCATAACTAGGCAAAGTAGTTGATTCCTTTTATACACATACAAGAAATTGTTTTCGCTGTATTTTTTAGGATGCAGTTCTTGATGTTTCCACTTAGATGTTTTCTATGCATCGATGTTTTTCCTTCGATGCTGGATATCGATGGTTTTGTTTGATCGCTTATTGGTCCCTAAAAGTTTAAGATTGTAAAACTTGTGTTTTGGTTCGTCCACGCTCTGAACATCGGTTGAATTGTGTATTCTTCGTTGTGTAGTTGTCGCCCGTATACCTGACAGCTTTACAATAATTTTCCACAAAAAATTTTTTTAAATTAAAATTTAAGCCCAAAAATGCGCGATATAAAAAAATTAAGAAAAAAAATCTGCTTTTTCAAAGCCCTACACAATAAAGAAAACAACTCTTGGAATTTGTTTAAAAAATCGAATGTTTAAATTTTAATCACACAAGTAATAATGAAAAAAAAACCACAAAAAAGATCTACAAATTTTTTATTAATCAATTTTATTATAAGACACGTAGTTTTTTTTATTCGTAAAAGAGAGCAGTACAAATATAACAATTTTAATTTAGGACAAACGAAACGAGCGATGAAAAAAACAAGAAAAAAATGTATTTACCCAAAAAGAGAAACTGAATTGTTTATAATAATTTTTTGATAGTGGGTCTTCAAAAAAAAGATAAAAATCATCCAAATTTGTCGTCAACGATATTTTAATAGAAGGCGTAACTTTTGTTTTAATCGTAAGAAAATTCAAAATAAAGAATTAACTTTTTTGAAAAATGAAACAACGTTAAAAAAAAAATAAACAAAAGTATTACATCCAAAAACTATACACAAATTTCTTGATTACATTTTTTATATAGGACGGGTCTATTGTCTATTAATCGTAAAAAATAAGATTAAAAATGAAAAAATTCAATTTTGGAAACACAGCACAAGAGATGAATAAAATGAAAATATAAAAGTCTTTCAATAAAAAAAATCTACAAGTTCGTTATAAAATCGTGTTATTAAAATACACTAAAAATAAAAAAAAAGATTTTTGGAGAATGAAAAAGAGCTACAATAACATTTTATTTAACACAAATTTTCGGCCAAATTATTTAAAAAAATATATTTTTCGGATAAGGGGTTTGGAAGAAGAATACTTGTTTATTTCCATTAGGACATATGTTTTATATATTTTCAATTCAGTTAAACAAAATGAGTTTTTCGATTGTTTATCTTTCGATAATCAATAATTTTTCGATTGTTATATTTACACCATGTTATTGAAATATAAAAAATAATTAGTGCATTTTGTCAGAGGCCCATTAAAGAATGAATTAGTAACCTTTTGTTAAATATTTTAGAGAGAAATTTGCGGCTTTTCGAATTTCTTTTTATTGATAATGTGCGATAATTTATAAAATGTAAATACTATAATTCAGTCTAATTTTGAAAAAGAATGTATTTAATTTACATAACAATTGTTATTTTTAGAAAAATTAAGAAAAAAAGTGTCTTTATTGAATATTCAGAGAAATTATCCCATCAAACGGTTATATCTTTTTAACAATAGTACGGGGAATACGATTATCACAGAAATACATTAGTGATTAGGCATTCTGTATTTGATATGAAATAATTAGATTAAGGTCATTCCTGATAATTCGGCGAGAATTGATCAGAGCATACGTAATGCTTTTGTTTATACATGAGTATATATAATTTAAAAGCCATATAATTGAGTTCCAAAATTTATTATTAACCGTACCCCTTATCAAGCTATATATTATTTAATATTGCATTCCCCGACAACAAAAATTTTACAAGAAAGTACAAAATTTTTTAACTGTAATATTTGTTTTTGTTGCCACAATCGAAAAAAGGGGAAAACTATTTACTCGTACATTTTAAAACTTTTTTGTAAACATTTAAAAGATGTTAGACAAAACATTTTCTTTTAATTTACGTAAAACCAATACCTTCTCATTTGGATAAGAATTGAAAAATATTAAAATTTTACTAAGGATTTTTTACATGATAATAAATCACAGTTCAAGGAACAATTTCAGTAACACTTATTATTTTATAAATCAATATTTTTTATTTTTTATAAATTTCATTTTATTTTTTTAATATTTATTTTATATTTTTTATAAATAATTTCAAATAAACTTCTTCATGCAGGAAAATGTATATTAATAAAGAAATACCTTATTTAGAAATGTGTATGGGCTTATATTCCATAAGATTAACATTTGGTTAAACAGTAATCACTGTTGCATTTATAATAGAAGTAATGGATTTTCTTAGATTATTATTTAAATGGTTAGAAACGCACCTGACTATAGTTCCGTATCAGTTTAAGAGACGTTATTTTCAAAATAATACCACACTGATTAAAAATACAAACTTTTAAAGATTTCAAAATAAAATTTTGAAGCTTTTTAAGGATCTCTAAAGATTTTGAGAAAATCAAAAAAATTCTTGAAATTGCTGGAGAAACTGAAAATGATAATTTGTTAGTTTGAAGAATTAATTATAGGAGAATAATTAAAAACTTTAAAAAATGTGTTGATTAATAAATAACAATTGAACAATTTATTATAGATAAAAAAGATAATTTAAGAAAAATACAAAAATCAGTTTTTCAAAAACTTACTGTGCTTACATTTAATAATTTTCAAGCATTTCAAACTTTTTCTAGTGTATTTGTATGAGTAGAAAAGCCTAAAATATCTGAAATAATTCCTTTGACGTCTCTGTAGATTTTAAAAATGAGTTATGAAGACATGGCTCTACTAAACCTGAATTATTTCCTAGAGACCGTTCATTAAAGAACTGTCAGTATTTTTTCGATATAGTAGGGGAGTTCCATTTAAAATTATTTTTTTTAATGTAATATTTCTAGCAGGCCATTTTCTTCAGTCACTATTGAACTTCACCAATTTTGTTCTCACGGAATTTTCTTTAATTCAACTATTTTCTTGAACATTTGTCTTTGTGATTTGAAAATTCATCCATTTTGGTTAGAAATATAATTGGCTGGATGAAAATTAATCTGCTTTGGTTTAAAATGAACTTTTTGGTTAAGAACGGAACATCTTGATCAAATAAATGATTCTTTTAAATTCTGTCTTTTCAATAAAAAAAAATGTTTTCAGTTGAGAATTAACTTTAACATTAGAAACGCAACACCATTTAAATTATTGTCCTTTTTTGAATTCAAATTTTTGATTTGAAAATTTAACTATTTTCTTGAACATTTCTCTTTGTGGCTTGAAACTTCATCTATTGCGGTGAAAATATAACTTTATGGTTAAAAATGATTGATTTTTCGTTTTTAAATTAACTTTTTTCATAAAAATTCTACACCTTCTTTAAAATTCTTTTCCTTTTTTGAATTCAAAATTTTGTTTCAGAAAATTTTCCAATTTTTTAAAACATTAATATTTTTAAGAAATTCATCTATTTTGATTAAAAATGCAACCGTCCGGTTAAAAATTAATCTTTATGGTTTGAAAATCAATTTTTTCGTTAAAAATTCAACATCTCCATTGCAATTTTTTTGCCTAATCTAACATTTTTTGTTGTTCCAAATTAAATGATTCTTTTAACTTCTGCCTTTTTGGTTGCAAAGTTCATATATTTTGGCTTAACTGTCTGGTAAACATTAATCTGTTTCGGATGGAAATAAACTTTTTCGTTAAAAATTCAACATCTTGATTGAATTCCTTTTTCCTTTTTGAATCCAACCTTTTTTGTTGCTGCAAATTTAATGATTCTTTTGGCATTTGTATTTTTGGTTTAAAAATCCATATATTTCGGTTGAAAATACAACTGTCTGGTTAAACATTGTTATGTTTCGGTAAAGAATTAATTCTTTCGTTAAAAATGTAACATCTTTATTTAAGTTTTATTCCTTTTTTTAAAAAAAATTTGTTTGGTGTAAATTCAAAAATTTTTTTACATTTGACTTTTTGGTTTGAAAGTTAATTTCTTTCTGTGAAAATTTGATCTTCCTTGTATGAAAATGCAATTGATTGGTGGGAATTTTATCTTTTTTAATGCATTACAAATTTGTTGTACAGTTTTTTTGGTTTGAAAAATTGAACAATATTTAGTATAACATTCAACTAGTTACTTGTGAATTCGCATATTTTGTCCAAATTTATGGATTTTTGTGAAAATAAGTTTTTTTTGTTAAACTCAATTGGTTTCTTTTAAACATTAACGTCTTTTGCATTTAAAATACTAAGATTATTAATTTCTTTTTGAAAATTCATCTCACATTGAAAATTCAACTCCTTGGTAGAATGTTGGATTAATTTCTTTAGGATTAATTTCTTTAGCTGATCATTCAAATTTTAATTAAAAATTTATCTGCTTGGTTAAAAATTGAACTATTTTGTAAAAAATTAATTTTTTTTGGCGTAAGGGCAAATTTTTCAAAAATTAGTTATGTTGTAAATTAAAAGGTAATATATTTACATGTAAATTTAATTATTTCATTTTTAATGAAGAATATAACATTTTGAGTTTAAAAATTCAAATATTTGATGAACAATTGATTTAGTTTGTTGATAATTGATCCATTTTGGTTGAAAATGAATCTTGTTGGTTGAAAATTTAACTAGTCAAAAGCTACACTTCATCTTTTGGATTCAAAGATATATTTTTTTGTTGTTGAAATTTCATCAATTGGTCCATTATGGTAGAAAATGAATCTTGTTGGTTGAAAATTTAACTAGTCAAAAGCTAAAATATCATCTTTTGGATTCAAAGATATATTTTTGTTGTTGTTGAAATTTTATCTTTTTCACCTAAAAGTAGAATTCTCTTGATAGAAAATTATATGTTTTAGTTGAAGATTGAAGTATTTTGTATTTTTCCTGAACATTCAACTCGACCTTAGAAAGACGAACAAATACTTTCTCAAGCGACAATTCTTTGTTGTAGAAGCATAATTTTAATTGAAATTTCATCTGTTTGGTTGAAAATTAAATTACATTTTCGCAAATTCGTTTTTTTCCTTAAAAGCTAAAGTTTAACTGAAAATGTAACCATCTGGTTATAATATTTAGCTGGGTGACTAAAAATGAAGTTTTTTGTTAAAAATTCATATTTTCTAGTGTAGAAATTGCATTTTTTCAATTTGAAAAATATTGTAATTGGATGTGTTCAAATTGGTATAAAACAAACCCCCTCTTAAAAAACCTTAAGATTGATATAGTTTTCACGTTTCTCTGGTCGTTTTCGAGATTCTGTAAAACCTTGATTTGTTTTCAAGTTTGAAATTTTGTTCATTGAATTAGGTCGGGGTGGCCGACGACCATCCCTCGTTGTAAAATCATAAAAATTTTGTCAGTTTTCGTGGGTCCCTCACCGAGCACCATCCCTATTGAAAAAATCCTAGAAATGTTGTCAGTTCTCGCGAATCTCTCTCCGTTTAAGTAATCTAAAAAAAATATTTTATTTTTTATTTAAATAAACATTCTTTTGTAAGTTACTTCATGTTGGTTAAAAAAAAAACGCTCTGCAATAACTTTGAAATTTTGGTCGAAGTCGATTCCCTTTTCAGAACCCTGGAAATTTGGTGTTTTTCACATATCGCAGACCCTTTCAGCCATAATTCATAATTTTTTACTTTTACTCCTATTTTGCAAATTTTTTTATTGGTTCAGGTTGAGGTCTTCTAAGACTATTCCCATTCAGAAAACGCTCAATATTTTTGCGCATCTCTCACCGTTTTTAAGATACCTCAAAATTTCGATTTTCTTTTGATTTTTGAAAAGAATTTCTTTCCTTTTCCCTATTTGTCGAAAAATTAACAATGAATTTCACCTCATATAGAACTAACTTGATTTGAAGACACTTATTTGTATTCTCAAATTTTAACTATTTTATTAAATTTTTATGGATAATAATTAAGCCAGAAATGTTGACTTTTTTAATATTTGATTGGCTGATTCTACTGTGACATAAATTATATGTCAATGGTTAAGTGAATTGACCAGTAAGGTTTTTTTAGGACTCTAATAGGCAGGTCCTTATCTAGCTCGATTAACTTAGCATATAACAGATCTACTAATTACGTGTCGCTAGACGGAAATAATTTCTACGAGGAACGCGCCGCAACATTAATTAATAATGTTTCGCGAGTTAGTTCGGATTAGTGTTGCTATGGTGCTTAACACACGATGAAACGAGCGAAAAATGGGACGTTGTAAATCTGTCCCATCCCTTTGCAGGAAGCTCGAAAAAGACACGTGTTCATATCTCCTCTGGTTCGCTATGAGAGGATCCATTCTTCATTTTTTCACAGGAAGAGAAGATTATGCATAGTTTTATTATTAGGGTGCGCTGAACCAAATTTCATTCACAAAGAAATATTTTTTAATTTGATACCCGAACCTAATCAGATTTTTATTTTTTCAATTGACTTACAGATGACGTGGTGAAATATAAGCTTTGGTAATGAATCAGTAATAATTAAAATCATCGAAAGTAAATTTAAAGGAATCTGTATTATCAACAGTGACGGTGACCATAAATCAGTGTAAATATCATTCCACCAATCGTGAAAATAGAAATCAACACTATCGATTCTTCCTTCGATCATTCTAATAGCTTAATGTAAAGTACCCGATCGGTAATCAAAAGTTCTGTGGCTCGATTCTCAGTGGAAACAAGGGAATAGATCTTTTTTCGAAAAAAAATTAATTAAAAAAATTTATATACCATCCTGTCTAAAAAAGAAGTTGAGTATCTTCAGTTATTATAGAATTCACGCAATCGATAGAGTTGATTTTTATTTTTACGGATGGCGGAATGATATCTACAATAATTGATGTCAGCCATCTTTCACGATAATACAGATTCCTTTACATTTACTCGTATCATAAATGTAACACGTGGCTTGAGATAGCATGTATTTCTGAAAATGATTCTTGTTTTGATCTCTCTAATAACTTAACCTAAAAACACGCTACCGGTAATCGGAAGTTTTGTAGTTCGATTCTCAGTGGAATCATGGAGATGATCTTCTTTAAAAAATAATTTAATTTATAAAAGGATAAAAAAACGTTAAATTTCGCAGCAAAAAATGCTTTTAAAAAATTTGAAAGAGGATGATGGATCACAAAAGAATCGGAATAAATTTTCTTCGATGAAATGAGTGTTGGTACTATATTCAATTCAATTTATGAAATAATGCTTGTATAATATACAGTCGACGCTATTTAATTTGCCGCGGTTAAGACCGTAGGGGACTAATTTTCCTGGGAGCGATGATCCCACACTCTCGAGTCTAATCTTGATGCGTGGTGCTTGATGCGAATTGTTTCGCTCGCTACGTATGTTGCCATGCGCGGATCAGTGTTTACAAACAGTGAAAGTTCGATTTTCAGAATACATATTGTGGAAGTAATTATTTCACATTTGGTTCCAAAAAATTGTGAGCACATCGTTCTCTCACGGAATAAACTGAAAAATAGGTTAGTACTTACGAATTATTGATAAACCATTGATTAAATTTGCCATACTAGAGGTTATCTCATGCAAGAAGGAAATTATCATACGACAAAAATATTATGATTTCGAAATTCTTTTATAAGTCTCATTTACAAAGCATATAATGACTTTATGCACTTTCAAATTTCCTTAAAAGACCTAAACCATTGACGGCAACGTAAAGAGCGAGCGGAACAATTCTTGGATGCCGAACCGTTGCGGTCGTGGAGGGGGAAGAACTTGACCGAGAGTTCGGGGAAGCGGCAAGGTAGATAGCGGCAAGGTAAGTAGCGTCGACTGTAAAAAAATGGTAGCATTTTTAGGCTAAAAGATCATTTTTTTGTAAAGTTCAATTGAAAAAAGAAGTTATTTTTGAATCAAGACAGATGACATTTCTGTTCGGCGAAATTAGTTGATGTGCTCTTTCTGTTCAGGGCGCCTCAATTGTCAATCAAAAATGACGAATTTTCAACAAAACGTTTGAATTTTTGACCAAAATAGATGATTTAAACAAAATAGTAACATTTTAAACAAAAAATCAAACATTCAAGAGAATAGTCGAATTTGTTACGAAACAGCTAAATTTGTACCTTATGAAAATGAATTAGGAAACCAAAAATGATTAATTTTTTAACAGAAGATGAATTTTTAACTAAAAAAAATTTTTAGCCTCACAGTTGAATTTTCAACAAAAAAGGATAAGTTTTAAACTAAAAACTAAATTGTTACATTATCAGTTTCAAAATTACTTTTAAAGAAAGAAAAAAACTTCTTTGTTAAAAATACATTTTTTTGGTACAATGTCTATCATTTTATTTCAAAAATTCATCTCTGTGATTGAAATTAAACTATTTTGTTAGGCATTCATTTTTTTGATTAAAAAATAATTTGTTTATCTGAAAATTCGATTGTTCCACTTTTGGTGGGAAATTCACTCTTTTGTCGAGAATGAAACTCTTTGTTTGAAATTTCGTTGAACCAAATAAATCTAAAGAAAAACTTGTAAAAAGAAGAAAGCTATAAAAGAAATAAAATCTCATACATAAGAATATGAAATTTAAACAAAATAATTAAATTTTTACAAAATAATTACATTTTTAATATAATAGTGAAATTTTCAACCTACAAATGTAGTTTTTCGATGAAGTGGTCGCATTTTGAAAAAAAAACTTAATTAAAAACTATTGCATTTTCAATCAAATACTTAAATTACACAGGACCACAAACTGGTTTTAGGAGTCTTCTGGTAATTTCATAGGTATAGTTTATGTTTTCAGGATCACTGAACACGAATCCATTTACAGAATTGTGCCGGTACATCAGAATTTGCAGTAAACTTGAAAGAATGGTTAAAAACCTGGAATTTCTGCATAAATGTTGTCCATAAACTTACAAATTCTAAATTAACAAGCCCCAAACCCACAAACTAATAAGCCCCCAACAAACCAGAATCCAGAAGAAACCCAGAATCCATAACACACGAACACCAAACCTAGAAAACCCAAAATAACAAACCCGCAACCCGCAAACCCCAAATTATACCAATTTCTCAATTGGTATTATAAGATGTAAGCTATTTGGGTTTATGGAATTGAGGTTGGTGGCTATGAGGTTTGTAGATTTGGGTTCTGGAGTTTGTGGTTTGTGAGTTTGTGTATATGGTGCTTGTGGGTTTGGGGTTTGTCCGTTGGTGGATGTGGAGCTTGTGTAAGTGTAGTTTGTGGGCTTGGAGCTTGTGGGTTTAGAGCATGTTGGTCTGGTATTTGTGTTTTTGTTGATATGGAGCTTGTGAGTTTGGGGCTTGTTGGTTTCGGGTTTGTGGGTTTGGGCTTTGTGGGTTTGGGGTTTGTGGGTTTCGGCTTGTGGTTTAGGGGCTTTTTATATTGTAGGTTTAAGGCTTTTTAATTTAGTGGTTGTAGGTTTTTGGACGAAGTTAATGCAGAAATTGTAGGTTTATCACCATTTTTTAAATTGTTTCTGCAAATCCTGACGTGCTGGATCAATTCTGCGAATTGATTCGTATTCAGCGACCCCAACAATATAAAGTATATCTATTAGAATCCCAGTAGACTCCCAAAACAATTTTGTGCATTTTTAATTATATATAATTCTAAAATACTTAGTTACAATTTTTCAACTAAAGGCCTTGTTAGTCTAGTTTTAATTTATTAATTTTAGGTTTATATATTCTTTGATTTCAAATCGTAGACTTCAATTATTTATGTCTTACGGTCCAATCGTAAATCAAAAATAAATTATGAGTAAAAAAAAAACATTTTCTTCGAAACTCAGATATTTATTAAAAAGAAAAACTCCATTTAATCCTTCTTAAGTTTCGGTACACATGCGTACCTTTTTCAAAGGTTCTTAACCTAAATAATTATATTAAATATTAGTAATTTTAGTCTGAAGAAATATAATGAATAATTACGTAGATTAAAATACATTGTTATCTGAGTTGATGATGATTCAAAATAGTCAAACAGATCAAATCTCAATAAAAAAAACATTTAAATCAATTGTTTAAAAAAATTAAAATTTAGTCATTTAGAAGTCTCGAAAATACTTAGACTTCAATCAATAAGACTACATTTTTAACAAAATATAGTGAGAGAAAACCAAATTAGTATAGGTTAGGAGGGACGAACAGAAATTGACATTTTCAGAAATACATGAAGAATACGTAATGAACCAATAATTATGAACGGTCGAAGAAAGGATTGATTTGTTTCATCAAATCACTTTTCAATTATATATTCTTGTTGGTTTACTTTTAATTTTAGTCAGTTTTAAATTCAATAATGTCATGTTCAATTTTTCAAAATTTAAAGATTTCAAAACCAAGCATTGGAATTTGAATAATTTTTTATTTCAAAATAATTTAAAATATTGAACATTCTAAACAAAACGTAAGAAAACAATTTCAAATTGAAGCAGTGCAATTTCGAACATTGGAATAATGTATTCTAATCTTGTTTTGTATTTTGTATTTTTTTTTAATTTTGAATTTTTAAGATAATATCATAAAATTGTCCGATTTTTAGTTGAATATTTTAAAACATGAATAATTAAAATATGTTAAATATGTTATTTATAAATTTAAAAAAGAAGTAATAGAATTTTATATGAAGTGTTAAAGATTAGACAATTAAAAATTAAAAAGTATATAATCGTGTTGTTTTAAATGGAAACGTCAGTAATTGAATAATTTAATTAATGTTGAATTCTTAAAAGTCAGAGTTATTAATTTTAACTTTGAGCACTGCATTTTCAATTCTAGCCTTTTCTAAGCTTTAATTTTTCAATTCAAATGGATATCGTTGAATATTGTAAAGTGTAATTAGCAATGGTTAAATTTTGGATTTTTAAACAAATCAAATTTACTTAAAGCAGTTCACTTTTAAAGGGATTTGGTGTGTTTGGCATTCACCACTTCTTAAAATTTTGTTAACATAAGTTCACAAAAATATGTGCATGGGACAATATTACAAATGATTATATTGAACATGAGGGGCAATATGGGGCAATATGGAACGCAAGGTAATTTAGCATACAGGGCAATATGGCACACTAGTCATGAGGAACGCAAGGTAAAGTGGGACATGGTATAATGTAGCCTATAGGGTCTATGTTTCTTAATAGAATAGTATGTTTAGTACAATGTTATACCAACTTTCCAAAAACATACGTAAAAATTAGGCCTAAGTTTTTTAATAGGTTATACGCTTAGCACAAAATTGTACTATCTTTTATAAAAACATAGTGAGTTTCTGAAACAGCGGTGGCGGGATTGTTTTAAAATATAGAGAGATATATATTAGACTTTGGTTTTACTTTTAGATTATGCTTATATAGATCAAATCTTTAATAATTCAACTTGTCACATAATCCCAATAGATTTTCAAATCTGTTATTAATTAGCTCGAGAAATTTCTCATGTTGTTGTATGAAATGAACTGAAATTCATGTCAGCCGAAAACAGATTAATAACAAAGTTAGTGAAACCACATTTCTCATAATCAGATTTATGAATTTAATATCATTATATGTCCGATTCAGCACTTCTCTTTGAATTTGGTATAATCATACATTTTTACTCTAACTAAAGATTTCAGTGATTGATGCCATTTTCAAGTAAAAAATGCACTATTTTATGATTTAGCCTTTGAAAATAAAGAAACTCTCAAGCAATAATAAAAATTAAAATAAATAATAATAAAAAATAAATATATGAAATATACTTTTTTTATTACTAAAAAATAAAAATAATAAAAATTATCAAGAGGTATTGAAAAATGAGATTTGTGTACCAAAAAAACATTCAAGGTTATCATGGTTGCGTAAAATTGCAGAACTTTCTTATTAATTTATTACTTATAATGCTGTTGGTTTTTTATTGATTCATTATTATTACACTTATTAAATTGCAAAATTGGTTATTATAAAATGAAAAGAATTAGAATTGTATAATTTCTGATTGAAGGCGTACAAAATTGATTAATTAAAAACTAAGAGCTTTTCAGTATAAACCATTTTTCATTCATAGCAATTAAAATTTTACAATTTTATATTAAAAATCAAAAGTTTTGTGCGGATTTTGTCGTCTTCCAAGATTTATTTCCTTTTAATATTGATTAAAAAAATCTAAACTAGACTCGACTACACTTCTCGTTTTCTGATTTCCCCTTCGTTCGCTCGCCTCCACTCCTTGCCTTTTGTTATACCTTTTGTTTTGTCAAACTGTTTACCAAATACCTTAACCTATATTGTGACCTTTTTAAAAATAGAATTTCAATGGAGCGGCCAACAAAAATACGTAAAAAAAGTGAATGGCTCACTGCTGGAATGAAATCAAGTATCCTTAAAGCAATTCAAGAAGGAGTAAATTTGTTCAATTCTGAAATTTGTGAAACTGAAAATTGTACCATTTGAAAACGAAATTTTCAGGAGCTTAACTTCATAAAGTTACTCATTTGGAATCCTGAAATTTTCATACTGTCTCATTTTCGAAAAAGTACTTAAAAAGTTTTAAACTTTGCATCGGTAATTATTCTTGAGATTTAAAAAATTCGCGTCCTGATATTAACAATTATCTTCTTCAAGATCCAATTAAATTGAAATTTCAAAATTTTAATTTTAAATTTCGTCAAATTCATAATTAAATGAATTGCCCCTCAAAAAGATTTTCGTTCCGGCGCCACTAAAGGGAAGGTTTCCTTTCACCGAACATACTTGACAAAGCTGTACGGCGCTTGAGAGCGTTTGAATTCGCGCGCGCGTCACGTAGCTCTCGCGTGTCGCAGGAGAGAAGGTATTCTGACACTTCGTGTTCGCTTCCTCTACAGCCCCGAAAACAAGAAGTGTCGTAGAGTGTACTGTAGTTCTTGAAATAGAAAAATTAAAAATCCTTTAATTTTGGAATGTGTTAAAATCATTTAAAAATCCCTTGGAATCTTTTGAATAAACCAAAAATCTCATAGGTCCTATAAAATTCGTCCAAATCTTCGGAAATTCCAGGAAATTCTTTAAACTATCATAAAATTCTTCTAAATTCCTCAAAATCATTAGACACATTGGAAATTCGTTCAAACCTTGAAAATTCTTGAAATCTTATAAAAATGTTGAAAAATCTTGAAAATTTTGAAAATATTTTTAAATTCCTTCATTCTCGTGAAAAAATTCTTTGAAATGAATTAAATTATTTTAAGATCTTTTGAAATCCCGTGAAGGAAATTAGGCTTTCTTCAGATGCGTAAAAAATCTTAAGCTTGAAAAACCCGGATCAAACTCTTCAATAAATTTAAAATGATTTATTTTAATTTTAAATACTTTTAAATTAAGAAGAGTTTTAATGAGAGTTCATTTCCTTGGCATTTTCTCGATGAGGGGATTCACGGGACAGCATGAAGACAGTAAGAACCATGAGCGTGTCAGTTGCACCAAGTTGCGTCATGCGTCTAAATCCATTAGAAATGGTTTAAGTGGCCCCGACTGTTTAAGTTTGGTTTGTCTGGATTTATGTTAAAGGCCACTGCGAGCCATGCACGAAACCCATCTTAAATCCAGGTTTCAGTTGACTATTCAATATCTAAATAAAAAATTTTATGCCTTAAAAATTTTTTGTTAATCGATAAATGGCTAAAAACCTTTTTTTGTTTTTAAAGGTTACATTAAAAAACTGTTGTTGAGAATTTTAATACTCATAAGAAATTTATGGTATAAATTGAGCTTCTCTTCGCTTTAATACAATTTCATTTAATTTTCTCAAGATTTCGCGGCACCTATTTTATGTTTTGTGTACTTTATACACACATAAGCTTGTACGATACCAATTTCATGGAAGTAAATATCGAGTGAATAACAGGTGTTTTCTACTCCTTAGGGAATCGAACATTTTTAGTCGTTTGCAACAGTCTCATGGCCTTATTCTCTTTATATTCATTTTTCTGAAATCCCATGTTTATTATCTTTATATTGCACTAGCAATATTATATGCGCGTTACTACGCGTGGGCGGCATTAGATTGCCAATGAATAATATAAATATTTATAATAAGATTGCTATCATTCTAATTCTAAACTTTACAGTTTAATCACTTAAAAAAATAATTTTAAATTCCTAGTCTGATATTTGAAGCAATTATTTAGAATTTTTTCATATATTAATGTAGAAATTGAAAATCGCTTAATAGCCTAAGTTGTACATCTAAGAAAAAAAAATGTTCGAAAAAAATTCAAATTCGAATATGATTTAAAGGTACCCTGCTGGAGTTTTGTCTTATTTAATGGTTGTGTAGCCCCAGTTAGATACCTTTATAGTTTCGACAGGGAGTCCATCCGTATGTCTTACTTTTTCAAAGGGGTGAGGGGTTGAGCAGGAGTGAGGGAAAATGATGGAAGAGAAAGTTAGAAAAGTGAGTGAAAATAAGGGCGTGGAAATAGGAGAAATACGTGAAATAAAGGATGTTAAAGTAGGGGAAGTGAGGGGAAATGAGGGAAGAGAAAGTTAAGCGACGGAATGAGAATTAGAAAAGTAGAGAAAAAGAAGGCAGGTGAAATTATGATAGTGTAATGAGGGGAAAATAAAGAAAATTAGAAGAGGGTAGTAAAGAAATGTAAAGTTGGCGAATTAAGAGAGGACTGAGAGAAATGAGAGAAAATAAGAGCAGGAATTAGTGGAAGTAACTTGAAGTAAGTGAAAATGAGAAGTGAGGAAGTGGAGAAAGTGAGGATACATAATGAGCAGAAAGTAGGGAATACGGGGAAAATTAGGAGAGGGTAGTTGGCAAAGTGAGAGGAAATAAGCAAAAGGATACTAGGGGAAAGTAAGAATCAATAACAAGAGGAAACTGGAGAAGTGAGTTTGAATGAGGAAATGAGGGAAACAGATGAAGTGATAAGAGGCAAATTAGCGTATGTCAGAAGAGGAAAAATTAGGGCACAGGAGCAATCATGGTCGGTTAGTAGGTGGAGTGATACCTAAGATAAATTAAAAGAGGGAGCAAGGTAGAAAAATTTGGGAAGAGTAAATTAGGGAAACTAGATAAAGTACATAAAATATGAGTAAATAAGAGGGAATGTGGAAAGAAAGAGGAAATAAGGAAAGGGGAAGTGGAGAAAGTAATAGTAGGAAAAGTAGGGGACTTAATGGAAGGGAATGTGGGGGGAGTGTGAGGATTTAGCGAAATGAGGAGGAGGAAGTAGAGGAATTAATTTAACATTATTATTTTCTTCTTACGCTAAGGTGCTTTTAAGCTTTAATAGAATAAATCGGAATTTAAAATAGATAGAAACAAAATAATAAAAGCAACTCTGCGAGCCAACTTTATTCCTTCGAACAAATTGCATTAGCTTGGTGATTTGTAGATTATTATTATTATTTATTTCAAGACATATTTTCCTTTTTCAAAAGATTCTTTAAAAGCTGACTATATTATTGCTTTAATGACGTCTTTTTACAATATTTCCTCTGTAATATTTTAAATTATTACTCTTTCATCATATTTTAAATCTCTCAAGCCACATTAAGTTTGTTTACACCATAAAATTTTGTGTTTACTGTCTTCTCTTCCTTTTTATATGAAACTTGGGGATGCGTATAAATTTAGTTACGGCTTTAAGGAATCATTTCACGAAGAAGAGGACGTCAAAGGATTTCTTGTAGAGTAATAGTTGCAGAGGGTTTAAGCTACTCTCAGTTTTGAAAAACAGAAAAAAATTCAAATATAGGTCCGAATGGAAAACAGGAAATAACGTTTATATTTTTTATTATCTTATAGAAAAAAAAATTTAAGATAAAAAAGTTGCTCATGCGTAAAAAAAACTTCAATTTGTATTTTTGAATAAATTATTTATAAATGCTTAGCTCATAAATAAAACTACCAACAGATAGCATCGGAAAAGCAAGCGAATGACTGATTAAACGCTAGCCTTGAACTCAGAAGGTTTTAGCGTCGCCTAGAAAAAACAAAATTCACCATTAAAAAGCTTATTTAATTCTGCGTTAAATGAGCGTTTCTAAAATAATTTTGTGTTTTTGTTATTAAATTATTGCGTCAAAAAGATAAAAATAAACTTCAAGGCTTACATTTATAGATCACCCAGTTAGCAGTCCAAATAAATCTGTCGGTAGTGTGCGGTAATATAATTTAAATTTAGCATAGTCCTTGGTCACTCCTAAACATTATTATTTCATTAACCCATTAGGATTTTCAGTACTTAACATTATTTTTATAAAAAATCAAATTAAGTGATTCATATTTGTAGTTCTTGTCAGGAATTTAAGTTGAAGTTCTAAATTCCTTGAACATTAGAATTATTCTTCTCTTTCTCACGTGATTATTTAACCCGATCAGGTTATCGATTTTTTTGCACCATCTTAAGTTATTATGTGTTGTTTCAGACCTAAGGCATGTTATAACGCTCAACTTTCAATAAAAAAATCTGGTGAAATTCCTGTAACTCTTAAACACTTTTACATCAAGAGCACGTCAAGAAGATTGCAATACAATTTAAAGAAATGTTTTATTTTCAGTGATAAACACACTCATTTCCGAAAAATTCAGAAATTTACTAAAAAATTCATAACTTGTGAACAAACCCAGATACTTGAATTTTTCAAATAGCATTTTAAAATTCAAGAAACATGTTTTTACGGAAAAAATCACGAACTCAAAACGAGTTTGCACCTAAGTAAAGTCATCGTGGGTCTTTTCAGACCTAATGCGATCTTGACATGCTCACTGCGAAGGCCAGCTTGTCACGACGAAAGCGTGATTCAAATTATACATAAATTCCTAAAGACGGCTGTTTTAAAATATATAGTTAATAGATTTATTTTCCTAGATGCTGAACAAAGATAAAGTTGAATTATAGAATTCCTTAAAAACTTGATTGTTTCTTCTTTAATTATTAAATACTTACAGGGCCAAATAAATTTAATTAAATAAATTAATCCAACTTTGAAAATTAAATATAATTTTAAGTTCATATCATCGGTCATGCGTTTATTTAACATACAAATTAATGTATTTACAAAAAACGTTTCGGCAACATTTTTACGCCTTCTTCAGGTTAAAGTTTACAATTTTGTCATTAAAAAATTTATTGCTAATTGAATCCATGTTTGTGCAGGTCTTTTTTTCCATGTTCCAATCGTAAATATTGTTTTTTTTTTAAATAAAACCACTATTCCTTAAAAAAACATTGCGTTTATTTGAAGCGAGGAAAACTTAATGGCATCCCTGAAGATCCTAAGCTCGTTGATAGAAGCGCCATACGACACCTTTGTGCTGGAGAGACTTATACATACCTGGGCGTGCCACAGAGCCGCATTCAGGATGTGACATCTATAAAGGATACTCTCCGAAGCAGATACAAACGTCTCATCCGACAGATTTGGTCTTCCGAACTGTCGGCGATGAACAAAGTATCTGCAACGAACATCCTTGCCGTCCCGGCACTACTTAATTCATTTGGAGTAGTTCCATGGACGAAGAACGAGCTCAGATCTCTTGATATCGGGACAAGAAAGGTTATGCACATGAACAAAAGCATGCATCTTAAGTCTTCCGTTCCGCGACTGTACATCTCACGCCGTCGAGGGGGTCGCGGAATATTGAGTCTTGAATGTCTTCACAACAGGATTATTCTGGGTAGAGCACATAGAGTTGCAAATGGAAGAGAGCCTCTTCTTAAAATGGTCAGGAATCACGAGGAAGTAGGCAAAGGAGCATTTCTGTACAAAGCAGCGGAGTAGGCTGCTGAAACACTCAGACATGACTTCAGTATTAGGGGTGAGCAAAATGCATCAAATCTAATCCATCTCGAGTACTCACTCCTGAAAGCCCGGATTAAGAAAGCACAAGAGAAAAAATTTCG
>NC_046664.1:56576109-56580730 GCF_010883055.1 Belonocnema kinseyi
TAATACAAACTACAAAATAGCCTTGGAAAGGACTGGAACTTTTAATGACAAAAGGCATGCACACGGAAAATCTAAAGGTCATGTTTCAGGCGACGAATGGTGTATGTAGTCAATGGATGGATCCTACAAGCTATAAAAACAATATATACAGGTAGCAAAGCGAGTGTAAGCGTGAATGGGAAACTGAGTGACTGTTTCGATATTATTCAAGGAGTTAGACAAGGATGCGTTATGTCTTCATGGTTATTCATATTATTTATGGACAAGTGTTTAAGAATGGCTCTCTTCGACGAAGAGTGTGTGGATCTCGAAACAGTAAAGGTACGAGGGTTAGCGTTCGCAGATGATAAGGTTGTTACGGCAAAGTCTATCGAAAACCTACAAAGAATGTTAATTAAACTAGATGCAAGCATGAAGAGCATGGACCTCAAAATTAACGCAAATAAAACAAAAACTATGGTGTTCGAAGGAAAGAGTGAGAAAGTACTATGCAATATTCTATTTAATGATGAGAGAATTGAACAAGTTGATAAGTTCGTATACCTTGGTAGCTTATTTACTAGGGACGGGAAGATAGATGAGGAATTAGATAGACGAATAAATGAAGGTAAGAAGGTTATTGGTAGAGCAGGTCCCCTTATCAGAAGTAAAAATATATCCAATAAAGCTAAAATGGCAATACATAATTCTATATTTGTACCTAATGTACTATGGGGTAGCGAGACATGGACTTATCAAGAAAAAGATAATAAAATTAACGCAATTGACATGAGATTCATGCGCATAATATGTGGGAAAACCCTGATGGACAAACTAAGTAACGAGATAATTCTAAAAGAATGTGGTGCAGAAGAGACGCTAGTAGACACATGGGAAAGAAATCGGTTAAGATGGTTCGGACATGTTGAGAGAATGCCAAATGAACGACTAACGAAACAAGTGTATCAAGGTAAAGTAAATGGCAACGTGCCCAGAGGTAGACCGCGGAAAGAATGGTTAGAATGTGTGAATGAGACCCTACTTAAAAGAGGCAGTAGAAGTCACAGAAACACGAGAGCCGGCATGAAAAAATGCATGGACATAAAAGAAGCTAGAGAAGTATGCCAGGACAGGAAAGTATCGCGGCAAATAGTTAATAAAAAGAGTGTCAGTAGAGTGAATGACGCCTAAAACAAAGACCTTGGCTGTTAATAGACCCAAGTGGGGAAACTTACATAACGACTTCGTTAGGCTCTTCGCTTGGGGTGATTGCTAGAGAAATTGATCAGCAACCTGGGTCGGAGCAGTGTTGCGGAACGAACGTGTTATTTACTTAAATAGCACGAGAATTCTGGATCAATCTGAAAAATCTCTATCCCTTCCACACAATACTCCTTTCCCCTGCCGAGTGAGTCACGCCTACCCCGAAAGGGAAATGGCTGAATAGTGTAATAATAATAATAATAGTCACGATTTTGAATTAAATTTCCTAATCTTTTAGACCAGTATTTTTTTTTTATTTTTCTGTACATTTTCAAAAATTTTCAAAAGCATATGCGTTTCATAATTTTCATCAGATTTGCAAATTTTATTTGGAAAATTTGCAGGTCTTCTACCTATCTATACGAAACTTTGGCAAAAATGTATAAAATTTGAAGAAAACAAATTTTTAAAATTTGAAAACGCTCTTATTTTTTTATTTTGGTTAAAAATACCTGCTTAAAGAATTTAACCTTCATTTTGGAAACCTTAAGAAGCATCTTAAATGCTGACTCGATTGGACAAATTCTTCAAAAGTTATCGTGACTGCAACATTTAGGTAACCATGCATAGTCATACAGACAGACAGGCATACCAGCCGACAGGCACCGATAAAGTTTTATGATTTCCGGATTCTGTGAGTACCGAAATGTGAAGATCTTTTGAAACTGGAGATAAAAAATTTGGACGATTACATTACAGTGTGGTAAATGAGAATGTTATTATTTCATGAACACTTTAAGAATTTCTATTGCTTAATGACTCAAATGAAAAGTAATATCCTAAATATCCCTTTAATTAAATGTTAAATAATAAATTAGTTTTCCTAACTCTTTTAAAGAATTTAAGGTAAAGCTCAAAATTCTTTACAAATCGCAAGTTTACTTTTGTTTTTCTCACGTAAATATTTAATACGTAACTGGCCAAATTAATTCAATTAAGGTTTATTCAATACAGGATATAACAAGCTTTGAAACGGTTTCTTAAACATATTTTAATCCAAACTCTGGAGTCAAATGAGTACTATCAATATCAATTGTCTTAGGAATATTCAGTAAATAAATTCTTTTTTTTCTTTTGCCAGAAATTCAAGTTGAAGTAAAAAAATTACTTAAAAATTGGAATTTTATTTTGCTCTTCCACAAGTGATTATTTAATACCCAAGAGGGTGAATTACGTAAATGCAGGTTTAATGACAGCATAATTTAATTAGCTTTTTAAGAGTTTTTTCAAGGCTAGTACCTATCCGTCAATTGTGTTTATCATCAACTTAGCAGGCTTGAGCAAGAACTTATTATTTAGAAAAACTGCAATGCTTTACAATTATAAATGGCTAAAATAAAAATAAAAATCGTGAAGATCATTTTTGTAGAATATCAAATTTTTGAATTAATTTCTCTATCTCCTCATAAGAGTTAAATTTGAACTACAAAAATCTTTGAAAATCGGAATTTTGTTTATCTTTCTCACGTTTATTATTTAATATTGACAAAGCAAAATAACTTTAATTAGACTTATTTAACACTAATTTAAAAAAATTTTCTAAGGGTTTAAAAAAATAGTTCTATCTATATTGTACACAACCAATCAATTTTTTCTGGCAGTGGCATGCAATCAAAAAACGATGTTCAAAATAACTTGTAGCTAGCAATTCTTAACTAATTTTTTGTTGGTTTAGAAAAATCCAGATTATGTGACTTGATTTTTGAATTTTCGATTAGTTTAAACTTTTGTGCTCATGCAAAGAGTAAAGAGAAGTCAATTTTCTTTGTTTATCTTCGTGAAATTTTTTTTATTAATAGCATTGCTAGAATTTGTGCGCGCGGGTAGTTGAAAAATAAATTATGGCATTGTTAAATTAATTGTTATAAACAAATTAACTTTACAAATAATTTACAAAATGGATTCATTGCTTTCAAAGTAAATTTTTGAATTAAAATCAATTGCTTACCTCGAAAAATTAATTGTTGTTCATAAAGATTTGCCATCTGACATTTTTTTATTAATTTCATAAACAAATTATTTAAGCAAATGGCCAGTGTGGACATTTAAAGAGAGAAAGAAATCTTTTCTTTCCTAATTTTTCCTAAATGATGTCGATAGTGACGGTTAATAATTGCAAGTTATAATCCGATATTTCTTATTAATTTTATAAACAAATTATATCATCAAATTTATAACTTGGTCATTTAGAGGTCCAGGAGCTAGTGAGGGAATGCGTGCGAAACAAAGCTTAAAACTTTTTCTTCTGTTTTGCATGTATTAATAAAATGTTCTTTTGTTTTACATGTTTTGAAGAAACAATTTTTCTACAAAATTAAAAAAATAAATAAAATGACAAAATATCACGCATAAACATCATTGGTGACAACGGTTGAGGAAAATTAGGAGAAAAAGATATTTCTTTCTGTCTTCAAATGTCCACACTGGGCATTTTATTATACAGTTTATCTATAAAATTAATAAAATATTTCGAATGACAAATTATAATAATCAAGTATTATTTCTTTTTTTTTTCAAGAAAACAAGTAATTTAAGGAAAAAAAAATTCTTTGCAAACGAGGAATCGATAGTGTAGACTATTTCTAATGTAAATTTGTTTATAATAATTAATTCAACAATGTCAGTTTTCACTTTTAACTAATCGAGTGCATAAAGTCTGGTAATGCTGATCACAGGACAAATTTTTTCACGGAGATAAGCAAAAAAAAACAACGAAAAGATCGACTTTTTCTTTACTTTTTGCATTAACATAAAAGTTCAAACCAACAAAAATTAAACGTTTTTCGAATCTAATTTTTTGATTTTAGCCCACTTTATAGCGCTATAACCTTCAAAAGTAAATACTAATTTTTAATTCGTTACCCGATGGTTAGTGGTCCGATAATATCCGTCGGTAGTCTAACACTTTTTAAAATTCTATCAACTGCTCTACTCTAATTTAAAATAATAAATGATTATTATTAATGCTTAAAGTGCAGATTTTGTTTCTCTAATAGCAAAGCTTTCATGTAATTATCAAAATTAAGAAGAAGAAAAAATAAGGATGAAAAAAGAACAGATTCGTGGGAAAAGCGAAATCTCCAAGTTCCACGACACCCGAGGGAGTCACCTCTAATTTTGAAATACGCCAGGTGGATACGGAACTACGCACGAGCTCGAGTTTGCATTAAAAATATTTTAATATTATGCAAATGCGATTAAACACGTTTCTCGCGAAAATCTGGATTTGAGAAGGAAGTGCAGCATATCACGGAATGTTATTCTCATAAAATAGAACGTTTTCAGGACTTCCGCTCATTTCTCGCGTCATTCGTTAGTAATAAATTATTTAGGCCGTATTAGTTATTGAATAAGTGTCCGCAAGAAATTTTCATTTATT
>NC_046664.1:56580830-56589852 GCF_010883055.1 Belonocnema kinseyi
TCATGCACCCAGGGTATGATTGTATGGCGATAATTTGTGGTGCACACGAATTTTATGGTGAATTGATAAATTAACAAAAATGTTGAGAATATCAGTCAAATATGAATTTAGATCGAGCCTCGAGATTGCTTTTGTTTTCTTTAACGTTTTACAAATAAACTAGTAGAAAATTGATATTTATCCGTTTCAATAAAAATATCCAGTCTGGATGAAAAAAACTAACAGAACGTACCAAAAAATTATTGACGCGCAACTGTTGGTTCTCGACGTTCGCGCTCGATAATATATGTATCTTGCGCTCCGCGCTCGATAATGTATGTTACTCGCGCTCTGCGCTCGGTCTCTGCATTACCCTCCACATTGTTGCACAGACCACAACGCGCAATTTTCTACACTCTATGTTAAAAACTATTATATCAAATGTCTATTACCATTTTTTTTGTACCTTGGTCTGGTACTGTTTATTCTAATATTGCAAAATAATTATCACATTTTATTTTTTCTGATCTTAATAGGGCCCTGTGGTTGTTTAATCATTTTCCCTTTTCTTAAGTAAAGCTGAACACTTTTTTTTTAATTTGTCATTAAAGAAGGTTCTCAAAGTACCTACGGCCTTGACGATTACATTCTCATTGTGATAATCGCGCTTCGCGCTTAACAGATAGGTTATACAGGCTCTAATTTTTTTAAATTTGGGCTGATCAAAAAATTCGGCTAGAATAGTTTTGAAATATATTTGGTATCTAGTGAAAATTTTAAATGAAATTTTTGGATCTAAAAAAAAATTAAATTTGTCTATTTTTTGAAAATTTAAAATTTTTTGAAAAGTATATAACTTTTATAATTTTCATCGAAATTAAAAAGTTTATTTGGATAATTTGCAAGTCTTTTACCTATCTATAAGAAACTTTGACAAAAATTTTTATAATATCAAGAAAAAAAAATTTGAATATTTTGAAAATATTATAATTTTTTTAAATTTGTGCTAATCAAAAAATTGGGCTAGAATAGTTTTGAAATATATTTGGTATCTAGTGAAAATTTTTAATGAGATTTTTGGATTTACGAAAAAAATAATTTTTTATATTTTTTAAAAATTTTCAAATTTTTGAAAAGTATATAACTTTTCTAATTTTCATCAAAATAAAAAATTTTAATTAGATAATTTGCAAGTCTTTCACACACCTATAAGAAACTTCCACAAAATTTTTTCAAATTACAAAAAAAAAATTCAAAATCTTGAAATTGCGCCCAATTTTTTAATTTTGGTTCGAAGTATTTGATTAACGAAGGAAGCCTTTAATTTGGGTAACTTGAGAAGTGCATCAAATGCGGACTCGATTGGACAAATCCTTAAAAAGTTAGCGTGGCTACAAAATTCAGGTAACCATATAGACATACAGACATACAGACAGACACCGATGAAATCTTATGATTTTCGAATTCTGCGAGTGCCGAAACGTAAAGATCCGTTAAAAACCAGATATCGAAAATTTGGACGATTACATTACATTCTCAGAAATGAGAATGTAATAATATTTAAGTACATACAATCAAAGAACATAGTTAAAACTTCAAGCCCATAAATATGATCAAATACTAAAAAAGGTGAAAAGTTCCGATGCTTTTAAATGACAAACAACCTCACATATTACTTTAATTTCAAGATTGGACTGTCATGTACAAACCCGTGAAATAAGTACTTCCTTTACGAGTTAGAGTACATTTATCCCGCAGTTAATTCAGCAGACTTACAGTCCAAAAATTAAAAAATTTACATCATTAAGTAATTATTCTTGCAACTTAAGTAAAAGAGTACAACAACGCTTAACTTAAAAATGCAGAGGTTCTGCTTCACATGATTTACTCTCGTGTTACTGAACTGATTAGTGAATAAGTCCGAAATCACTGATTAATCAGTGAAATGTCTAACTACTATTTCAATCAGTGAAGTTTTCACTGATTCATATTTAGAGAGTATGACGCTAACATTTCATATAATTTTTAAAATATGAGAATCTTCTTTGAAACCTTTTTTCATTAAAAATACCAAATTTCGACGAAAAAGACTAACATAACCCATCATTGTTAAAATATTCTAAATATTGTTTAAATTATAATGATTTTTATTTAAAATACCAATGTGTTGTTTAAAACGTTAACGTAACCTAAAATTGTAAAAAATTATTATCCATTAAAATCAATGAATGATTTTTGTTTAAAAAGGACTATACAGTAAAATCGCTAAAAAATCCAAAAAGCGTAAATTGTTAAAAAAATGTTTAATCTTTGAAATCTAATCATTTCTGGATCAAAAAACAATCTCCGGTGTAAACCACTAACCCAACTTAAATTTCTCGAGAAAAGTGAATCTTAATGATAAATTATGCTCAAAAATAGTAATTTCAAATTATGAATTGTAATTTACGTAGCAATATCAGTAGCACCTTTTTATATTGGTATAACGATCAAATGCAATAATGATAAATTCACGAATTAATAAATAAATAAACAAATAATGCGGGAAAATGTGTCTTTTGCTAAAAATATCAACAATTTGATAGAAGCTTTCATTTTACTATTTTTAAACATCACATTTTTCGGTTTCGAAATTGAACTCTTCTGTGGAAAGTTTGCATTTTCAGATAAAATATTTAATATTATGGTAAAAAATTGCAGAACTCGGTGAACAGTTTCACATTTTGGTAGGAAATTGAAGTATTTTGTCGAAAGTTTAATTACTTTATTGACAATTCCATTTTTTATTTGGAAATTTACAGCTTAACTCAAACATTAATCTGGTTATTCGACATTGAAACTATTTTCTTAAAAATGCGTTTTAAAAAATTGTATAAACTGAAAAGAGAACAATTTTTTTAGTTAAAAATAAAACTGATTGGGTAAAAATCATCCTGCTTTAGTTTAAAATTGAAGTCATTTGATGAAAATTTGTCTTTTCAATTAAACTAAATTGCTGTTTATTCAAAATTATAATCGATGTTCATTGATATGTCAACAATTATATATGTTTTTTTAAAATTAATCTTTACAAGTATCAAATTTAACTTATTCGTTGAAAGTTGAACTGCTTTATTAGAAACTAATTTTTTCGGTTAAAGATTCATATTTTTTGTAGATAGCTAACATTTTTGGTAAACAATGGAACTAATTTGTTAGAAATTTCTTTTTTGGGCTACAAATTAATTTTTTGAAAATTAACTTTCTTGTTAAAAACTATTTTTTCTTTTAACATTTCAAATCTTGGAGTTAACGACTTTTTTGGTGAAAAATTTAATTTCTTGTATAAAATTTAAACTATTAAGTTCTCAATGTATGTATTTTGTTTAAAATTTGTCTCTTTTAGTAGAAAAAAAATCTTAACGTTAACGTTAACGTTTAACGTTAATTAACGTTTTTTCCTTCCATTTGAAAATGTAATAATTTGGTTAAAAATTCAAATAATTGTTTGACAGTTGAACTACTTTATTCATTAATAAGAAACAGTGAGATTTTATTAAACCACTCTCACGCCATATCATCTGAAATTAATTCAAAATAATTTTTCTCCCTCTGACGTCATAATGCGTGGAAAAACGACATTAGTTTCGCATTATAAGCAAGAAAAAGTCTGCCACATGTGGCGTAATTTGGTAAGCCTCTACTAATGGATAGCGGCGCTTCAGGTTCAAATCCAAGCTGAGGTAGATTTTTTCTTGTTCATCTAAAATTATTTTTCCATAGTAATCGTTACAACATTGCTATTTGTATTAATTAAAAATGATAAGAATCCATTTTATTCACAAATAGTATAAGGCAAGCCACCGTGTTTTGCGAATTCATTGCTTTTCTGGAATTTAGTTATACTAACAGGATTTTTATTTTATTTTCTTTATTGATTATATCCCGAAAAACTAATTTCGTTTTCTTTGAGCGGATCGAATGGCCGAACCTGATGAAGTGTCCCTTGCATATTATTTTCGGCTGGTCTGTCGCATCAAGAGGAATCTTTAATACTGAAGTTATGCCGATCGAGGGTTGGACTTTGCATTTATGAATTATCGCATTTTAAACGGCATTCCTGGTTTACCCCTTCGCTTACCCACTCTGTATTCAAATTTCTCTTTCCTAGTGAATTGCACATTTTATTTAATAACGATTAAATTCTTCTGATCAGGCGACCAAAAGTAAATTGAATGCTTTTCATCATTTGCATTCACTTGGAAGAAAGCAATGCAAAAGATTCATTAAAAGGAAAAATGGGATCGGGCGCGTAAAATGTCAATGGAAGTAAGAAAAGCTGACGAAATAAGAATTTTCATTTTGTTTAATTATGGGCATATTGATTACATCCCTTTTTTCATATGACTGAAGGCATAATACTTTTTCCCATATCCCTCCTAATTGGTTTGATATTCAATTCTTTAAAAAGAAAAACATCTCTTTGATCAAAAATTAATTTTTTTCTACTTATAAATCTAGAAGAAATTTCTTAATGGACTTGGAGCAAAAGTGGATAGTTTTTTTATAATTCACCAAAAATGTTAACAATTTTAGAAATTTGAGAAACTGATAGTAAATTTATGAACTACGAGATATTGAAACAAATGTACGGTTTCTTAAAAATGTAAAAACTCATGAAAATTTAAAAATTTTGTGAAGTTTAAAAGATTTGTTAAATTTTTTATATTCAAAATGATGCACATTTGACGTCCTTTATACTCCCTAGTCTGAGAGCTAAAAAGTAGAACTTCAGTCTCCCTTCATATACATTAAAAAGAAATAAAATCAAGCATGTTTCAGAAATTTAAAAAATGTATCGTAAATTGACGAAAATACCAAAAATTTTGGAAACTTCTGGAATTTGCGGAATATATCTTTATTCTTTAACTAAATTCAACAATGCAATTTATGATACAAAAAGTGTAATCTCATTAATCATCTCAAATTCATCAAATGAATTCATACTGAATTATTTTTTTCATAGCCAAAATTGTTCTCTTCTTGTCTACCGCTATTATCGCTACACACTTTCTTTAAAATTCGCCTTTTCAGTCGAAAGTTAATCATCTTGTTTAAAAACTGATATTATTGGATTAATAATTCAACTGTTTAGTTAAAAGTCCAACTACCTGGTAGCAAAAGTTGCTACGAGAATGTATTAAATGAATTAAATACTAATAGCTCATATGTTTTCTATTTCCTTGTAGGAAAATAAAAATAAAACGCAAATTTCCACAAATCGAAAATATCGAAATAAAACGTTTTTTTATTATTAATTTTTTTTATGTTGGTTGGAAAATATTAAAATGTGTTACAGGAGAGCACAGTATTTTACACGTTTTCAATTTGGGCGTTTGACGGAATAAAAGCAATTATATTTCTGCGGAAATTATTGTCGAGAATCACAAATATTTACTACACAATACAAGATTTCACAAAATTTGAAATATTAACAAGTTTTACTAAGAATGATGTCCGTTTTCTATTATTCAGATAAATGTCATACTTTTTTGTACAATGTTGTGTTTTATTGTAGTTTTAATTTCCTTAGAGAATTTATATAAAAGCACAAATACAAGAATTTACAACTTTAGAATCTATAGGAATTCATACGCTTCTCAGACGAAAAGTTGTTCCTTATTCATTTACCTTGACAAAATCTCTCGGATATTTCAGTTACATCATTTTTAATTAAAATATGCTAACGATCACTTTAAAAAAGGCTTTTATGTGTAACCTTATGTTTGGAGCTGTTAAAAAAAATATATATTTTCTGATTGAGCTCAAACCTTATGTAGATTCTTGTAGTTATGCTTTCTAAGAATTCTTGTACAAAATTAAGACTACAGTAAAATACAAAATTGCTACGAATCTTATTTTCAGAGAATCAGAGAGTCCATTAAAATGCCAAGCCATGCGTTTTGTTCAATTAAACAACCTTTCAACACACGGTACTGTTACATTACAAATTTAAAAAAAACCAATCTCGCTGTTTATTGTTTTGGTCTATACGGGTCTAGAATCCATATTTTTCTAATATTTATTTTTACTAATATATTGACCTGGTGAGAAAACTTGACATAAAAAAATAAGAATAAAAAAATAAAGGTTTTTTTCATATAAACAACTCAAACTCTTCTTTACCTCTTCTTTAATTCCATTAAGTCGCTACTGATTGATAAAAAATGTTCTTCGGTATTGCTCGATAATAAGAGGCCAAATACGGTTTGTCAAAGGTCATTGAACGAGTTTTAAAGACGCAAATAAGGCTGATAGATAAAGTACTGTAGCATTCCTAATATGAACGAAGTTTTCTTTCATAAAAAAATACGCTTATTTCTTTAACATTTTATTAATTTTAAATGGCGGCTCATGAAAGGATAAAAATAGTTTAATCGATATTTTCTAAAGATGTGAATACATGGAATAGATCGATTATTTTGTGTACACATTTTGAATCGGTCGTTGTCTTTACTCACGATATCAACTATTTTTCTCATTTATTTATCTCGTGCAAATTGTAAGTCCTTTTTATGCTTGAGGTCATATAATTTAGGAAAAAGTTTCACAGTTTCGTTATAATTCAACACAATATTTTGCAGTGTATTGCTACCCATGACCACAGACATCATGCTTTGTCCGCTCCGAACGTGAACGAGAAGCGAGAAGGGCGCAGTTGCTAGCTGCCCACTTCTTTCGGCCACTATAACTTATATTACTATTTCTTTATTTGAATAACAATTTCTTAAATTTATCATAAAAGTTACTGAATTTCGTGTTTAAAAATCTAATTTTGTAAGCTTTATTTACTTCAGTAATATGAATGTGAGGGAATTTTTCCGATAATTTCTAACAAGGTATTTTTTCCACTTATAAATTGGAAGAAGTCTTTATTGACAAAGCCAGAATCAAAGATTAATAATTCAGACAACCATTGAAGATGAGTAAGAAATTACTATTAATATTGAGGATAAATAAAATTTTATTTTTATAAAATTAGTTAAAATTGAACTATTTTTCTTACTTGGGGGGGGGGGGGTGGAGATACTACTAATTAAAGTCATAATTTACACTATTCATCTTTGCATTTGGCTTGCAATTCAAAAATGGATCCATTTCGGCGGAAAATCAGAATATTTGAAAAAGCGTTTGATCTTTGTAAAAATAATTCTCATAAAAACTCTAATTATTACACCATTAAGCTATTTCCCTTTCGGGGTAGGCGTGACTCACTCGGCGGGAAAGGAGTAATGTGGGGAAGGGATTCTCGTGTTATTTATGTAAATAAGACGTTCGTTCCGCAACACTGCTCCGACCCAGGCTGCTGATCAATCTCTCTAGAAATCACCCCAAGTGAGGATCCTCACAAAGTCGTTATGTAATCTTTTCCACTTGGGTCCATTAGTGGCCAAGGTCTTCTGTTTCAGGCGTTATTCACTCTACTGACACTCTTTTTATTAACTATTTGCCACCATACTTTCCTGTCCTGGCATACTTCTCTAGCTTCTTTTATGTCCATGCATTTTTTCATGCAGGCTCTCGTGTTCCTGTGACTTCTTATGTCTATTCTAACTAGAGTCTCATTCACACATTCTAAGCATTCTTTCCGCGGTCTGCCTCTGGGCACGCTGCCATTTACTTTACCTTGATACACTTTTTTCGTTTGTCGTTCATTTTGCATTCTCTCAACATGCCCGAACGGGCTTAACAGATTTCTTTCCCATGTGTCCACTAATGTCTCTTCTGTACCACATTCTTTTAGAATTATCTCGTTACTTACTTTGTCCATCAGAATTTTCCCGCATATTATGTTCATGAGTCTTATGTCAATTGCGTTATGTGTTGCCATTTTTGCTTTATTTGATATATTTTTACTTCTGATAAGGGGCCCTGCTCTACCAAAAACCTTCTTACCTTCGTTTATTTGTCTATCTAATTCCTCATCTATTTTCCTGTCCCTATTAGATCAGCTACCAAGGTATAGGAGCTTATCAACTTGTTCAATTCTCTCATCATTTAACAAAATCTTCATTGTATTTTCTCACTCTTTCCAACGAACACCATAGTTTTTGTTTTATTTGCGTTAATTTTGAGGACCATTCTCTTCATGCTTGCATCTAGTTCATTCAACATTCTTAATAAGTCTTCGATTGACTCTGTCATAACAATCTTATTATCTGCGAACGCTAAGTCACGTACCCTTACTGTTTCGAGATCCACTCCCTCTTCGTTGAAAAGAACCATTCTTAAACGCTTGTCCATAAATAATATAAATAACCATGAATACATAACGCATACTTGTCTAACTCCTTGAATAATATCGAAAAAGTCACTCATTTTCCCATTCACCCTTATACTCGCTTTGCTACCCGTATATATTGTTTTTATAGCTTGTACGAGCCAATTATTGACTCCATACGCTTTCAGGACTTTCCAAAGTTTATTTCTATCTACCTTGTCAAAAGCTTTTTCTAGCTCAACAGGTACACAGAAAACTTTTTGACCAACTTTCAAGCTTATTTCTGTTATTTGCGTTAAACTAAATATTTGATCCTTACATGACCTTCCTAGCATAAACCCACTTTGGACTTCCCAAATCTTTGCTTCTGTTATTTTGATTACCCTACGAATAAGTATTTTCGAGTATATTTTACTTATGGTACTTAATAAGGTAATCCCTCTGTAATTATTACACTCGCTTTTATCTCCCTTTCTCTTGTATATTGGTATGATAATCGCTTTCTTCCAATTGTCTGGGACGTCTCCCATCTCAAAACATAAATTTATCAATTTGCATAATGTATTTGGTATGTACTCTCCAGCGTGTTTGTCTCCTAAAATAGTCTCTGAAAGCCTCTACTCGTTTGAGTATCCTGTTTTCGTGTCTACAATCTATAATCCCGTAACTTTGTCCAGGCGCCCTCTACCAGGTGTATACATATGAAACCGGTATTGCCATCTAGCGGCCAGTAGGCACACTTGTAGGCACTGTCGGAACTTACCATTTGTGCTAATTGGCGTA
>NC_046664.1:56589952-56597829 GCF_010883055.1 Belonocnema kinseyi
TAATATTATAATTATAAAATATGATATTAATATTAATGGCCAGCTGACTAACTTTTAATAGAAATAGTTAAAATTGCAACTAAAGTAATTAGTTTTCTGCAAAAAAATAAACTTTGAGTGAAATACATGTATTAAAAATTTTTTCTTTACATTTTTTTCAACAAAATATTTAAATGTTTAAAAAAAATTTAATTTTCTTCCAAAAAGCTGAATTGTATACTACTTTAACTAAGTTGATGAATCAACCAAAAAAATTTAACAATCTAGTTCCACTTTCAACCAGAAAAGTTCAAAAAATCGTTAAGATTCTTTGAAATTGCTTGCAATTATTGAAATTAATTTAAAATTCCTTTGTATGTTTTGAAACATCCAAAAATATTTAAAATCCTTTGAAATGTCTTGAAATTTTTCAAAGCTCCTGAAAATTCCTTGCAATTTTTAAAATACCCTAAAACATTTCAAATTCTTTAAAATCTTGTACTTAATTATGGAAATAGTGAGAACATTCTTTGGAATCTGTTACAATATCCTAAGATATATATTATATGTTTAAAAACCTTTGAAATCTTTTAAAATTTCTTGAATTTTTTTTAAACTATTAAAAATTCCTTGAAAGCTTAAAAACACTCTAAAAGTTTTTAAATCCTTTAAAATTTCATTCTAAATTATTGAAATCAATTGAACATTCTTTAATATACGTTATTAAATTACTTTAATCAAATAAAAATTCCTTGGAATAATTTAAACTTCGCTCAAATTTTTTTATTCTTTGGAAATACCTAAAACATTTTTTTAATATTTCTAAGGTACTTTGGATTTTTTTTTTTAAATAATCCTTTCTAAATTTCTTAATTCTTTGAAATTCCTGTGAATTATAAAAATAAATTGAACATTCCTTTACATGTTTTAAAACATCCTCAAATATTTAAAACATCTAAAAATCTCTTGATATTTCTTGAAATTTCTTAAAGCTCTTGAAAATTCCTTGAAGTTTTAAAAATACCCTGAAATATTTAAAAACTCTTAAGACATCCCCAAACATTTGAAATCCTTGAAAATATTTTGGAATCTCTTGAAATTTTCTAAAGCTTCAGATTGGAATTTAGAAAACAGAAAAATTTCAAAACGTTCCATACTGAATTGTTTGTAGATTAGTTTTGCGAATGGGATGAGTAAAGATTAAAAGCTTTCGAAATTTAATATTAAAAAATTTTACACTATGAAAGGTAGTAATTTTTAACTCGATAGCATTTAAGTATATAAAATTTTAATTGTAAACTTGGAAATATATTTTAAAAAAATTAGTTTCAATATACAACGGTTTGAAAATGTTCTCTTTTCTTAATTTCAATCTGAAGCCTTAAAAAATTTCAAGAGATTTCAAAAGATTTTTAGGGATTTTAAATATTTGAGGATCTTTCAAATGATGTCAAGGAATTTTTTATTTATTTTTTATTAATTCACAGGAATTTCAAAGAATTAAAAAAATGTTTGTAGGGTTATTTAAAAAATCCTAAAGTACTTTAGAAATCTTAAAAATGTTCTAGGTATTTCAAAAGATTTTAAAGGATTTAAAAAATTTGAGAGAAATTACTTTCCGAACAACCCAGATTTTTGACAACAATCCTTTGAAAAGTTTTAATATTTGTAAATGAATAATTTTATTGTGTGTTTTACTAAAAGAATTAGTCACATTTACTAAACTTTCAAATTCTTCATTCAAATTATGAGATTGGAGAAAGAAAATAATTCAAATCTTCAGTTCATCAGAATTGAGTGCTCGTGAATTTGGAACCTTTAAAAGTAAAAAACTAGGCAATTTCATAAACAATTTCATAAATTTTATTAAATTAATTCCTAAATACAGATATTTTAAATATATTCTATTTGAATTTTCTAATTTTTTCAACGTAAAAACTTTTAGGCTTCTTGAAGTTCTATAAACTGAGGTGTCTCAGTTCTTTGATTTCTCGTCTCTTAAATTATCTTTAGCAAAAAATCTTAAACTCCGTTTAAAATAATATATGAATAAGATCGCTTAGTTCATAAAATACTTTTACATAAGAATTAATCGACTTTTTTCTACGACTTAGTTTTTAAATATTAGTAGACTTTATTCTACGTCTCACAAATAGTTTTCTATTATTTCTTCAAAGGCATTGAAACATTTGAAGACTTTTCTCTCTGTCCAAGATTCTTCAAATAATCGCGTCAATTTTAAACAACTAGATTTGTCCATGAACGGTTCTATTTACTTTGAATTTTAAAAGAAATAAACTGTAAATTCTTGATAAAAAAAGTTTGCCAGTAATCTCGTCTTATCATACGCATTTATTTGTCAATTGTTTCTCCGTACCTTTTCCATTTAAGTCATTTTCAATTAAAAGAGTATCAAAAAGTTGAATTTAAAGTGCCACTTATAAATTAGGAGGAATCTTTATAGACAAAGCTAAAATCAAAGTGATATAATTAATAAAGCCATGAAAGATATGTACTTAATTACTATTAATATTGAATGTAAATCAAATTTCATTGTCATGAAATCATTTGAAACTGAACGACTTTGCTTTTGTGGGGGGGGGGGGGGTATACTCATTTTAGGTCCTAATTTAAATTATTTATCTGTGCATTTGGTTAAAAATTCAAAAATTCAATCATTTCAGTGGAAAATCAGACTGTTTGAGAAGGCGTTTGATCCTTTTTTATAAAAGTAGTCCTTTGAAAAAATTTGTTAAATAATTTAAAAATTTTTTAAAACCTATGTTTCATGTAGACACAAATAGATTAATAAATAATAGTAGCAATTTATTGCTGTAAGGGCTGTGATTTCATAAAAAAAGTCCACTGCGTTTCTTTTTCTCGTATGAAACTTTGTTCCTCGCAGTCAGATTTTTTCCTTTCTTGCCGACCCCTATTTTTGCGAGGGCGTCGAAGAAACGTTTACGAATGAGTCCGCTTTAGAGAAAATTGTCTTGTTTCTTGATTCCACTTCTTGTAAACGCCCCTCTAACATCGCGTATGCATCTCGTCGTACTATATATCTTTGTTTTTTGCGGAACAAAGTGTAGTAAAGGCGAAATCGGCAAACTGCAGAATGCCAGTATTTGAGCCTGAATGTTCGCCAAATGTAATTTTTGTGGGATGAAATTGCCCAGTAACGTTCAGAAACAGTTGCTGCAGGAAGGAGCCGTAAATGGAGGCAGTCCAGAATCTGCAATCGCCGCTAGGAAAAGGTCCTCAGAGAAATAAGAATGCTGCTCGTTGAAAAATACATCCAGCCAATTTATATTGTATACTTCCTACTCAGTTTTGTGTAAGGACTTTTCTCTCCTACCATCTCTTTTTATTTTCTTCATCTGACCACGATTTCCTTGTGGAATTGCATACACAAACATGAAATATTCTCTCGTGGAAAAGCAAAATATTGCTTTGAAAATATAACGTTTGAAAATATTAGGTCTCCAAATTCATTCGGTGGCTTTATTTGGATGTCTGGTAACTCTTCGCAAAAATTTAATTTTTACCATCTTAAGGATTTAGCATTGCTAAATCTCTGAAATCACTTTTTACCACTAGTACAGCTGCTTTTTTTCAATGGGAATGCAGAGAAAAACCAGTGTCTCAAATGTACCTTGTCGGGCGCCATGTTATTGACTAATGATTTTTTAAGGTAAAGTCCACAGGGCCAACAACTATTATATTTTGCTCTAAAGCTTAAGGTCCACCTTATGGGCTACATTAGAGCGGGCAACAAATCTAGTTTGAACAACACTTAAAATATATTAAAGTAAAGGCATCGAATTAATTGGTAGACCTAATAATACATTCCATATTAAACTTGATTATACCGTGGCGTTACGAGTCAGAAAATCCGGAAAGTAGCGGAAAATTAAAAGAAAATAAGGCAGAATCAAGAATTGAAGACATAAATTTTTGTTGAGAAAATACTCTCGATAATATGCTCAAACAGAGAAAATATAGAGGATTTAAGAGAATATAAAGCATTTATTGTTTAAACAAATCTATATCACATATATTACATGGATTGATACAAAGACATTCTAGAGTGAAATACACATATACTTTTTCTAAATTACCGTTTCGTTAAAAATTTAGTTTAATTTGTTAGAAAATTATATTTTTACTATAAAATTAACTCTTTTATTTTTAGAAGGAAATTTATCTATTTTAGTAGAAAATTCAGGTATTTTTTGAACATCCATCTTTTTTTATAGAATAGTACTCTCATAAGAATTTACATATTTTCTTGAAAATTCGCTTCCTCTTCGTTTGAAAATTTATTACACTATCTGAAAATTTAACTATTTTATTTTACGTGGAAAATTTTTCTGTTATTTGAAAATTCATGTATTTGGTTAAAATTAATTCTTTTTAGTTGAAGATTGATCATTTTTGTTGAAAATTCACTTAAAATATTCCATTTTTTCTTGCAAATTTACCTTTCTTCATAGAAATTTAATCTTTTTCGTTAAAAACTTATCTGTTTTGCAGAAAATTCAACTATTCTATTTTTTGTAAAGAATTCATTCCTTTGGTTGAAAAGGAAATCATTTATGTAAAAAACTTTCTATGGAAAATGTATGTTTTCGGTTGGAAATTCCACTATTTGGTCAAAAATTCATATTATTGATTGAACATATATCATTTTAATTGTAAATAAATCAATTTAGTTGAAAATTAGTTTGTTTTTTAGTCAAAAATCAATTTTTTAAATTGCAGATGTAACTATTCCATTTTTTCTGGAAAATCTAAATTCTTAGTTTGCATTAACATTATTAAGCTTCTGGTTGTATAGCTTGTTTATTAATAAACTAAAGAAGAAAATCGCAAAAAGTTGAATTTTTGAACAAAAAAAAAACAAATTTTCTGCAAACAATTCAGATTTCAACCCATATCTATTCATTTTTTCTTCAATTTAAATTTTTAACACAAAAATATAAATTTTTTACCAAAATAATTAAATTCTCAACTCAGAAAGAAGATTTTTCCACAAAATAAATTAAGTCTTTAACTCAAAAAGATAAATCATCAAGCAAAAATGGTATAGTTGCATTCGTAGTTGAAAAATTTACTTATAACGAAACCGAACAAACTTTCAACGAAAAAGTTAAATTTTCAAGCATGGATAGTAATTTTTTACCAAAACAGTGAGTCTTCAACAACAAAGACGCAGTTTTAAACTAAAAAAATATACATGCTTAAGAAAACAGTTGAATTTTCAACTGAAAAAATAAATTTTCTAACCAAAAAGACAAATTTTCAACAGAACATATGAAATTTGTTTTTAAAAAAATGTTTTCAACCAGAACTTGGAAAGTCGTAAATTTTCAGTAAAAATTAGTTTATAAACAAATAAAATAATTTTTCGACAAACAAGTTCAATTTTGAACTAAATTTCTACTTAACTTTAACTGCTATAAAAAATATAAATTTTCCACGAAAAATCAATCTTAAACCATCAAATCTTAGCCATTCGGTTGAAAATTCAAATGATTTATTTAAAACATGTCTTTCTTGGTAGAAAATGAAACTAATTTGCTGAAAATAATCTTTTTTTATTGAAAATTATTTTTTTTTAAATGAAAACTAAATTATTTGGTACGAAAGTCAAACGCTTTTATTGGAAATTAGGGTTTTTGTTAAGAATTAGAATTTTCAGGTTGAAACTTCAACTTCTTTGTAGAAAGTAATTTTGGTCACAAAAATGTTCTATTCAATTCTTAGTTAAAAATTAAACTATTTTAGTTTAGCAATTCAACTGTTCAGTAGAAAATTAATATATTTGGTCAAAAATTGGTCTTCTTTAGTCAAAAATTAAACTTAAGGGTAGACGTTTCAACTAATTTCCTAATCTTATTGAAAAATTGACTACTAAGATAAAAATTCATATAATGTGTTGATAAATCGTCTCTTTTAGTGAAAAAAATAATTGTCGTGGTTGGGAATTTATCTTTTTATTTTAAAATAAAATTATTTTTACAATTTAACGTTCTGTATGCCTTTTTCTTTCATCATTGACTCTAAACTTTTCTTGGTTGAAAATCCATCTTTTGGGATGAAAATTGAATTATTTGGCTAAAAATTTAACTCTTTTTAATTGAAATCTTATTAATTTGACTTGAAAATTTAACGTGTGGCATAAAACATTTTTTCTTCATTAACTAAAACGTTCGGCTTCATTGAAGACTGATCTCTGTTGGTAGAAATGTAATCTTTTTCGATCGAAATAAAAAAATGCAACTGTGTAATTAAAAATAAATGTGTCTTCGTTCAGGATTCGTCTATTTTGCGAAAAGTTCGTCATCTTAGGTTCAATTCAACTGTTTTTGAATAAAAATGGAAATCCTTTTTTGGTTTAAATATCATCTACTAAGCTTTTTGTTCAGAATTCACACATTAAAACGTTTTTGAACAAAAAATTATATTTCTAACCACAAATATTTACGCAGTGGTAACATTATAAAACTCTGCATATGAATGTAAAGGTATAGTAAATGGTATCAATCGTGAGGGATGTAGTAAATAAATAAAACGTCGGTTTTTACGAATGGGATTACCGCTGATCGAGAACTGGGTTCTCTCGTTGGTATTCACTAGAGAAAAGCGCTTATGCGTATCAAATATTATGTATCGTGATTCATTTCAACGAACTGTAAAGCTTCGATCAGATAAAAAGCTTTTATATATCAAAATATTATAACCGCAGCTCAAAAGGAAGCCTTGCGCATTTACACGAAAGCATTGAAATGAAAAACCATTCAGTATATTATATGTTATAAAAAATAACTGGGTAGAACGTTAATGAAGTAGAAACGAATTGCTTTTCGTTATTATTTATTCCAAAAAATCATTTTTATTTAGTACTTTTTGCTTTAAATCTGTATCAGAAATTTTTAATGAAATTCTGCCTAAAATGTTTTTGTGTTTCATGTGAAATAGTGTGTCTGGCCAAAATGATCCATATTCACTTATGAAACAGATATCAAATGTCAAGTAGAAAAATACTGTTTTATTCAGACAACTAATATTGAATAGGCTTTCACGATTCTAATACATCAAAGGGAGTTATCAAGTTCTCCGGTCAATTGTTATTCTTTGCTGGATAATTTGAAAGATTTTAAAAGATTTTTGATTTGAAACATAATAATTTAGAAAAGGAATTTAATTATGAGTTGGCATGTCTGACAAGTTTTGGTCATAAAAATTACAATTCTGACCTGGGACTGAGAATGTTGTCAAAAGATTATTGTTTTGAATTTTAGGCGCATTTATTTGTAATTTTCTTTTTCTTAATCAGAGTTAAAATTATTTTTAATGCTCTAAATCCGTTCAAAAATGTAGATAAAAATTTTGTTTTGAAACATCTTGTTCTAAGCTCAAAATAACGTTCACTTACTAAAATTCTCAATTCAAAGTCAGGATTATTTTATTCAACTACACGCAAATATGCAGAGCGTTTAGAAAGTAGAAAAAATCCTTCTTGCGGTTAGTCATTTAAAAAATAATGAAATAAAAATTATAATTCTTAACAAAAAAATCCCTCTACCAAACTAAAAAAGATAATTTTCTACCAAAATTCACTGTCCTAAAGTGAGAATTGTAAATCTACGTAAAAATTGTTTTTTCTTTTCCAAACTTAAAATTATATTCCTTTACTGAAATTATATATCGCAATTATGAACTATAATTATTTTCGAAAATTCCCTGAGTCACATCAGGCCAACTATAATCATTTAGGTAAATTTAAAAAGTATTTGTTTTATGTATTCTCTTCTCAAATTCGGAACTATGAACCTTCTAGAAAATTTCACGTTCCAATACGGAGTTTTAATTCTTTTGAAAATGTCCATATTCAG
>NC_046664.1:56597929-56601739 GCF_010883055.1 Belonocnema kinseyi
GAGGGCGCATACTTTGAATAAAATATTTGTTATCATTCTCTTGAAATAAATGTGTTTTTTTCGTGAAAAAATACCGGTTTCATATGTATACACCTGGTATATCTTTGTTTTCTATACGGTCTACCCATGTTGCCCCATATATGAATTCGATTATCTTATTTTGAAAATCTATCCGCACATCCAGTTTCTGTAGTTTCTCAATTTTGGCTCGCGTTTGTTTTGTTTTCTTGGTTCTCTTTCTTCTCCATATCCGACCTAAGTTAATTTTTGAGATCAGAAGGTTATGACCAGCATTGCATTGAGGACCCCTCATGACTCTTGCTTCTTTGACTAACTATCTTAGTTTTTCATCCGCAACAACAAAGTCAATTATACTGCGGCCATTGTCTTTAGACCAAGTGCACATTAGGATCATTTTATGCCTAAACCAAGCATTTGTAATAAATGGACCCTTTTCTAAGCATAGACCAATTAATTTATTTCCGTTATAGTTTGTTCTTGGATCCCCAAAATCACCTAGTGCTCTTTCTGTATTCTGATTTTAGATGTTCACCAATCCGCTGATATCTTCTGGTAGAATTATTCTTTCCCTATGTTCGCAAATATTTATTGTGTTATTTAAACTGTCCTAGAAGGCGTCTTTTACTTCTCTGGGATCATTATCAACTGGCGCATAGCATGATATGATAAATAGTCTTCTGATTCCTAATTTCATTCTAGCGCACAGCATTCTGGGAGATACCAAATCATGGTCTCCCAGATACTGCTTTGCTGTTTCATTCAAAATCAGACCTATTCCTTGTTTACCATATGATTCACTGTCTACTCCTCACCATATTTCAAATTCGCCTTTCAACACGCCGTGTTCTATGTCTTTAGTTTCGCATCCCTGTTTCTTTGTTTCAGGCATACATAAAATATCTAGTTTCCTCACGTCCATAGTTTCATGCAATTCTTTTACCTTTAGACCATTTACCCCCCTAGCATTCCAAACACCCAGTCTCCATTCGTCGCCTGAAACATGACATTTAGATTTTCCGCGTGCATGCCCTTTGTCAATTAAAGTTCCAGTTCTTTCCGAAGCTATTTTGTAGCTTGTATTATTCATGGTTTAGATTATACGCCCAACTATCAGCTTTTTGCAATAAGTTTATTTTCTGAGTCGAAATCATGTCAAAAGTTAAGTAGCAAATCGTCAAATGGTGGAGATTGTCGTTATAACGTCAGCCCCACCAAATTTGTCATTTTTAAAATATTTATGCTTCATGTAGATATATATATTCAATGGTTGAAAATTGAAGATTTAAAATTTATTTTTCGACTGTTGCATTTTAAACAATTAAAAATATGAGAATTATTTTCCGTTTTAGAATTTTTAGGGGCTAGGATCTATTTATAATATGTTTTAACTAATTTTAAATCGATTTTAATAACGTTAAAACATTTCAAATAATTTTAAATTTTGGATCTCTTTAGAGTCTATTTAGAAAATTGGAACAGGTTTGCAAGGATTCTAAAGGAAATAATTGACAAATTCTCTATTTTAGCATTTATTAAATGCAGGGCATTTAAAAAGATTTCAAAGTTACAAGAACGAGCATTTTTCAAGATTTTAGGTTACGTATACTAAATTCTGGGCATTTAGCAATCTGTTTTAATCATTTGAAAGTATTTCAAAGAATTTTAAAAAATGGATGTCTTTAGAGTATTTATAAAACATTCAAACTAATCTGAAAGGATTTTAAAAGAGAGAATTAAAAAAATTCCGTTTTGTCATTTTTGAAATTCAGTGTATATTTAAAATATTTCAAAAATGAAATAACGAGTATTTTACAAGATTTCAGGTTAATTATAATAAATTCTGACTCATTTTCAATCTATTTTAATAATTTGAATGTATTTTAAAGAATTAAAAAAATTGATCTCTTCAGAATACTTTACAAAATTTCGACTATTTTAAAGGATTTTAAAGGACGTAATTTAAAAAACTTTCGTTTTAGCATTTTTATAATTCAGGGCATTTTTAAAAGATTTAAAAATGAAAATAACGCGTATTTGTCAAGCTTCAAGGTCATTTATATTAAATTCAAACTTATTTTCAATATATTTGATTAATTTGAATGTATTTCAAGGAATTACAAAAAATTATGTCTTTAAACTATTTTTTGTTAAGTTCTATCTCATTTGAAACAATTGAAACCCTTTAGCGTCCAATGTCGCATAGCAGATGAACATTCACTAGTTTATATTTTATTCATTTTCAGGTATGTAACAAGTTTAGAATTCCGCTACATAAATGCGTGCATTGGGTCAAAGTCGACTGTTTCGCATCTCGTAAGGTGGGTTTTATTTATTTTATCCTCAATAGAAAGCGGAAAATATATAAAAATGAGACATTTTTTGTTGTTACAAAAATCAATCCAAAAACGACCATACATATTGTTCCTGAATATTTACAGAATTTTTACTTAACGAAATCAAGAATTAGTCCTTAATGGGTCCTTAAAGGGCATTTAAACCAATTTCAAAAAAAAATAAAAAGTATTTTTCAATATTTTAGTTTATTTATACTATATTCTAACTAATTTTTAATCCATTCTATTATGGTGAGAGTATTTCGAAGAATATGATAAAATTGAACTTATTATAGGTTTTTCATAATGTTTCAGCGGATTTACAAGGATTTTTAAGAAGCTAATAACAAATTTTCCTTTCTTAGAATTTTTGTATGATTTGGTTTACTTTAGAAGATTGCATGTGCTTGACCGAGACAAATGCACAAAGGACAACTCTAAATCTAGTCTTTCGTATCCTTCAGACTTTAGAGGAGTAAAGGGAAAGAATTAGTCGCTTAAAAATTCGTCGACTTTGTGTATTAGTTTCAGATACGAGAAGAAGTCGAATAAAGTTTTGAAACCTTCTTGTTGAAGAATGTCATCAATACTTATCTACAAAATATGAAACATTTCAGAAAAATTAAAAAATATCAATTGCAGAATTTAAATAAACAGCGTTATAAAATTTCTGATCCAGTTGGCAAAAGTCTCAGCGACAGTCGAAGAAAATCGAGAAGAAAGAAAAGAAAAAAAAATAATCATAGCGTCACAAGTTCAACACACACCCATATGCAGACGATATATTTACAGCATACTCGACTTTATGGCTCATACGCAAACCTATACTAAACTAACTTAATACTACCACATATAACGCTGTATACACTAACGGACTAATGCAGTTTCGCAACACTGAATGTCAATATTCGAACGGCCCTTATATACTCACTAGGTGTTTCTTCACCGCTTGTGAGAATCAGAGCCGTATCTATGATTCAAAAAGCCCGAGAATGTCTCACTGTTGAGAAAGCTTGAATAAACAAAATCTTTTATTGATTTTAGATGTAATTTAACTGTACTTAACAATATTATAGGCACAAAATTGTTATAAAGCTTATTCAGTTATTCTTTTAGCTGTAATGTAATTTATAATATTATTCAAAGCTGCAAATTGATCTACAAATTTACCCACACCATACCTACCGTTTGGGAGCCGCAAAATAGAAGGTGCATGATTAATACTGTAAGTTCGCGGGTAAGCCGAAAATGGACAACTCGAATTTCGGTTTTCTCAGGTCTTCTGATGCACGATGATTGTCGATATGAAAGCTTCGGAAAACTTCGGTGTTCTTCTATTTATATCTCGATCCACATTTAAAAGAAATTCGTGATTTTAATGTTTCGCGTGATTCCCAATTTCATGTATGCGTCGATTTTTAGGTTATGTTTTTCAGGTGTATATGATATGGATGTT
>NC_046664.1:56601839-56659064 GCF_010883055.1 Belonocnema kinseyi
TTTAATTTGCTTATTAATAGATTCGAGGAAAAAATCCAGATCACTGAATGACATTTCTTGTCATTTCCCAAATTGGCCCAGGTAACTGAAATTCCCGTTTTTTTTTAATTTCTCGGTGACATAGACATCCTGATGTTTTATTATAAGTTATATGTACATGAATTCACCGATCTTTTATTACTGATGACATAATTTTTCAGAATTCGAAAAATTCTGAATGTTCAAAATACCGAAAAGGTATTTATAGCAGCAAAAATAATTAAATATTTTTGGAAGTTTTGTTTTCCTTGGGGAATGTTTAATGTCTTGAAAATATCTGTTTTGGAAATTATTCTTCAGGTGTTTTTTTGCATTCGAAAATTTGAAATGCGGCAAATCACTATTTTGTGGAATTTGAAAATTTTGGATATTTATCACTTACGGGAATTTGATGTTTTGTAAATTTGAAAATTCAGGTTTCAACATTTTGAGGATTGAAAATTCCGTGAATAAGCATACTCCGTAGTTTTATTTTCGTTTAAAAATTGTTATTGTCCGAAAAATTTATGTTTCGGTCATTATTTTTTAGGTGTTTCTGTACATTGAGGAATATAAAATTTGGGAATTTTAAAATTGTATTCCTACACTTTCAGTAATACGAAATATCGTGAATAAACACTATCAGTCGTTCTATTTTCTTTCCGGAATTTGAAGTGTTCGGAAAATTTCTTCATTGATCATTTTTTTTTGTTTCTCTGCTTTCGGTAATTCGAAATGCCGCAATTTACTATTTTGTGGAAATTGAAACCTTGGATACTCACTACTTACCAGAATTTGTAATTTTAAGGATTTGAAAGTTCTGGTTTTAAAATTTCTAGGATTTAAAATATTGTGAATAAACATTTGAGGTAATTTTATTTTTGTTTAGGAATTTCAATTTTCCGGAAAATTTCTTTTCTTTAAATTATTTTTCTGATGTTTTTCTACATTGGGTAGTTTGAAAATTGGGGAATTAAAAAATTTACTACTTTCGAGAATATGAAATTTTGCTAATTTGAAAGCCCTGGTCTTAGAATTTCAGGGATTTCAAATGTTTTAAACAAACATTTTGGGTCGTTTTAGTTTCTTTTGGGCATTTTAATTGACAGGAAAATTTCTTCTTTGGAATTTATTTTTTTGGTGTTTTTATACTTTCGGTAATTCGAAATGCAGCTATTAGGTATTTTGTGGAAATAAAAATTCTGGATGTCTACTAGTTACTAGGATATGTTATAATAGGAATTTAAAAATTCTGATTTTTAAATTTTGGGGATTTACAATGCCGTAAATAAACATATTCGGTAATTTTATTCTCGTTCAGGAATTTTAATTGTCCGGAAATTTCTTTTTTGACAATTATTTTTTCGGCGATTTTCTACATTCAGTAATTTCAAAGTTCAAAAATTTCCTATTTTGTGGAATTTAAAAAGTTGTAAATTTAGTACTTTCGAGAATATAAATTTTGGAAATTTGAAAACTCTGGTTTTAGAATTTCGAGGTCTCCAATAATAATTTTCGGTGGTTTTATTTTCTTAGCGGAATTTTAATTGTTTAGAAATTTTCTTTTATTATAATTACTTTCCCGGTGTTTTTCTACATTGGATAATTTGAAAATTGAAGAAATTAAAAAACTTAAAATTTACCACTTTCAAGAATATGAAATTTTGGGAATTTGAAAAGTCTGTTCTTAGAATTTCGGGGATTTTAAATGATTTTAAAATGTAGTTTAAAACATTTTTTTTATTTTGAGTCGTTTTAGTTTCTTTCGGGCATTTTAATTCTCTCGAAAATTTCTTCTTTGGTAATTATTTTTTGCTGGTCCTAGGATTTCGGAAATATAAAATGCCTTAAATAAACATTTTCGGTTGTTTTCTTTTGGGAATTTAATTGTACCGAACACTTATTTTTTTAAATATTTTTTCCTGTGTCTTTTCTACATTAGGAAAATCGAAAATTCGGCAATTTACTGTTTTGGGGATTTGGACAATTTGGAAATTTAAAATGATGCGAATAAACGTTTTTGGTTCTTTTATTTTCCATCGGGAATTTTCATTGCCCGGAAAATTTCTGATATACTTACTATTTTTCCGTTATTTTTTTAAATTCGGGAATTTAAAATTTTAGCAATTTAGTTTTTTGTGGGAATATGAAAGTTTACTGCACTGAGGATTCGGGTTTTAAAATTCAAGAATAGAAAATTTCGCGAATGAACATTTTTTGTTGTTTTATTTTCTTTCGGGAATTTCCAATTCCAAGAAAATGTCTCTTTCAGTAATAATTTTTCAGTTATGTTTTGCATTCAACAATTTGAAAATTCGGCAGAATTGTGTCATCTCGTTTGCTAGGGTAATTCAGGTATTCATTATTCACCCTTCAAACTGAAGGAACGTTTAAAATTTTCAATTAATTCACATCTGCGTGCTGTAGAATCACCAGAATTTTACATCTAATTTCCTTAAAGTCTTTATTTTAGGCTATATTCTGCCAAAATGTGCTTAGTGAAGAACGCCAATAATTCGACACGATAACGTGGAGGCGATACTAAAACGAGTTCTTGAGAAGGGTCGTGCTCTTGGCGGAGAATTTCAGTTATTTCGCGGATAAATTTAACTTGGCCGTTGCCCGGTTGTTTTAATGGCTTAAATAAACTGCCCTACTCTGTGTCAACCTACACCCACATATGAAATTGTATTATTTCTGCAATAAAATTTCAAGTCGTTAATAAAGAACTTCTCTAAAAAGTAGGCAAAAAGAACACATTTTTTTACTTGTTAAATTAATAATAATTTTGAAAAAGGCTTTATTTTTATAAATTATTACAAAACTAGCAATATTAATGGCACGCTAACAGCTGGTGAAAAGGATAACCAAATTTGCTGGAAAACCCCACCTTTTTCTTTTCCAAATTTTTGGAAATTTTCTGCCAATCCGAGAAGGACATCCTATTACCCGTGTGGGTCCAACGGAAGTTTATTTTTTTGACACCACAAATTTTGAAGTTTCATGAGTTCAGATTTACAAACAATGAATTTCTGTCAAAAATTGCATGACTCTTTTCTGAAATTCGTACTTTAACCGTATGGATATTCCATGAGGGTCCCCAACGAGGGTCCAGCTCGCTCGCCCTCACGGATCAACGATAAAAATTTCTAAGTTCGGAGATTGAATATTTTTTTGACACTACTGAATTTAAGATTTCATAAGTTCAGACTCACAAAAATAATTATTTTCTGTCAAATATTGAATGGTACTTTTCCGAAATTCGAACTCTCACAATATGAATGTTTCATAGGGGTCCCCGTAAGGGGACCAGGTCGGTTGCCCTCACGGATCCAGGATTGAAATTTCAAAGTTCAAAAGGTGAATATTTTTTTCACGTCACAAATTTTAAGGTTTCCTGATTTCAAACTTGCAAACAGCGAAAATCGAACAAAAATTCGATAGCAGTTTTTTGAAATTCGAACTCTGACAATATGGATGTTCCATAGAGGCCCCCGCTGGAAGACCATTTTGGTTGCCCACACGGATCAAAGATTACAATTTCTAAGTCGGAAGGATAAATATTTTATATCTTCAGAAATGGACATAAAAAATATGTTTAAAAATATGGTTCATGCGTCCTAAAATTTCAAACAACTATAAATACATCTTCTCTGAAAACAACCTTTTTTCACCTTTCATTATGAAAAAAAATGGTAAGTTCCAACTTTATGAAAAATTTTAAATGTTAATAAGAATTACAATTCCCGTCATTGTAAAAGTTGTAAAGTAGTCTACAACGTGGAAAAACAAAATATTACGCGAAGAAAAAGTGTAATCGATTTAAATGATTTATTTAATCATTATTTTATTGATATTCCTGTTAACAGTTTGCTTATTTTACATTTATAAAACGTCGTATAATAATAAATAATTAGAAAAAGAGAGCTTGAAATTTGTTAATTTAACTTTTCTGAACTGCAGCTTATGAGAATGGCTTTATACCGAGTTACAACTTGTCGGTTTAGCGGAGTGGTTAGCACTCACGACTGTTAGGCGATAGATTTAGGTATAGATATGTAGGTTCGATACCCCGCAGCATTACAAATTTTATTTTCAATATAATGTTTAAAAATGTAATATATGTATTCACTCTAAACGGGACTATTAATATCTGCAGACAAAATGCTCGCAATAAATTAATATTTATTTTCCTAATACCTTTTCTGTCATATTGTTAGAGTATAGCAGTATGGTACCAGTTAGCACTGACGCAGTACTTTGCCCATGGTGAATTTCTTATTGGGGTAGTACTGTGCCAGTAGCGATATCCAGTGCTGGCCCAACACTGACAGCCCAGTACAAAATAGAGTTATCATCCCAGAGATATGCCAGTATAGGTGCCAGCACTGGCAAACAAAAAAAAAACCAAGAGGGCTTTCATGATGGCAACCATGAGGGATCCAGAAGGGAAGCCCATGTTGGGCCCCTATGGATTAGCATGTCGTTTTCACAAGGGACCACGGCTGGATTGCCCTCATGCATTCCACAAGGCATGAGGGCAATCCATGTGGACCCTGATAAGGGCCCCTTTAATTTTTCCACACGGGTAGCTTTATTCGTGATAAATAAGGCCTTATGCAGTCAAATTGTAATATTGAAAAAAGCACGGCCATTATGTTAATTCTAAACCTTGTTTACATTTTCAGGCAGAATTCCAAAGAAGATATTAAAGGCTGAAAGAAAATAATTGTTCTTTTTTTTGTCTTGAAAATGTAAGCTATTTTTAAATAGACATATGAATATAATTTTATACAACAGTCATTTTAACAATAAGTAAGGGATATAAACTATTTCATAGTGGTATAAATATAAGTAATTAAATTCTGGAAACATTTATTCATATTTTATGTCATTTTTATAATTCAAATATTTTTCTTGGCATTCTTATTTTTTCACCTGTTTTCAACTAACTTGAACTTTTTCTCATTTTTCAGCTTAAACTTGCACTGCGATAATAGAATTTAATAAGAAAATCTCACTATTCTTGGTTGTGGTGACTACCTGTTATAATTATTCACAAATTTTAATTTTAAAATAACTAACTCATATTACCAAATATTGCTTTTGTTTCCATCAAATATTTTTCTTTCTAAAAGGGTCTCGACTAAGTCGTGCCTGCCAAAAGTGCATTGCGAGCCCTTCGATGACCCGTCGCCTAGCTTACTATCGGCGAGAAAATTCAAGTCCTCTGGCTTTGACGTTGAATAAGTATGAGAAGAAAACATGGTAGGTTAATGAGAGAGGTATCATTTTAAAGATGCAAGTGTTGTACGTTAATGAGCCGAAAAGTAATATTCCAAAAAATTATTTGTAGCTTACAGATCTGAAAATCTGATGAAAAGTAAGGAAATTTGATAGTTTTTGAAAGCAGTGAACTTTGAAGCATAGTTTTTATTGAAAAAATTATAGGAAAAATCTGAAAAAATGCATGGTGGTACATTAAAAATTTCTGACCATATTGCCGTCGAAAAACTTGTAAAATATTAATAATTGTTTGTCTCTTGTGAATAAAAATGCGACCGCGCTATCTTTAGTCCTAATGAAGATAATGAAGTGATTTAAATTGGAGGCAGTTTGTTGAACTACCTGTAATAATTTGCAATTTGAAGGAAGTATGTGGTTCTTGTTGTCTTCGTACAAATTGCGACATTTAAAGTTAGTTTTTTATATAGGAAAGCAAGTGCGAGAGCCCAGCGTGGTGCCGTTTTTTTTCAGAGTATCATCCTCGGTTTTTCTCACCACAGGGAAAGGGTTTGAAGCCCAGAGTGAGGCTCGGAGGCACACGTTGGGTAGTTCGGACTAAGAAAAACCGAAGACAACAAGAAGCACATACTTCCTTCAAATTGTAAATTTTTACTGATAGTTCAACTAACTACCTCCAATTTAAATCACTTCATTATCTTCATCGGGACTGAAGATATCGCGGTCGCATATTTATTCACAAGAAACGAAAAAATATTTATATTTTGCAAATTTTTCGACGGAAATCTGGCCCGAAAGGTTAAATGTACCACCATGAATTTAAAAAAAAAAATTTTCCTATTATTTTTTCAATAAAAAATTATGCTCCAAAGTTCATTGTTCTTAAAACCTATCAAATTTCCTTACTTTTCATCAGATTTTCAGATCTGTAAGCTACAAATAATTTTTTGGAATATTACTTTTCGGCTCATTAACGTACAACATTTGCACCTTTAAAATAATACCTCTTTCATTAACCTACCATTTTTTCTTCACATACTTACTCAACTTCAAAGCCAGAGGACTCGAATTTTCCAGCCGATAGTAGGTACAGATTAGCCAGTCAGTTTCTATCCGGCCGTCACTTTCTTCACTTCGTGTCAACTGGATAAATACAAATAATTTAGTATTAAAATAAACTGTGATAATTTACTCGACCTGCACGCATGCTCCCACATTGGTTTTATTATGTTTCTTTTTTTTTTTAGTTAAATAGTCTATTCATATATTTTTAGTTCGGAATTTGTTTAATTTATGGTTGAAAATTAATTTTTCCAACCGAAAATGAAATAATCGCTGTGGTCTTAAATCTTTCAAATTTTCTTAAAAACTAGTTTTTTTTCTCGAAAATTCACTATTTCAGGCAAAAATGCATCTTTTTGATGGAAAATTCAACTATTTTGCAAAAAGCTTTTTGTAGGGTAAGAATTCATAAATTTTATTATTAATTCTACTTTTCTTATAAAAAATTACTCTTCTGGGTCGCAAATTCATATTTTTATAGTAGAAATTAAATTCTTTTGCTGAAAATTAATTTGGTTTGGTTAAGGTTGATAATTAATTCTGTTAGTTAAAAAATCAACTACTTGGTTTGAAGTTGATCTACTGCATCAGGAATTTTTTTTATTAAAGATTTGTCCTATTTGTTAAAAATTTTACGTTTTGGTCGTAAATTAAATTGTTTTTTAATTTTAATCTTCGGGTTGAAAATTTTTTTTTCTTTCAAAGTTTGTTTTCTTTTGTTGAAAATTAGTTTTCTGACTGGAAATTCAAAGATACTATTTTTTTAAATTGACACATTTTTGTTAACAATTAATCTATTTGATCTATTTGTCTGTTTTTATTACGGATTTACTTGTTTTGTGAAAAGTTTGTTTTTTGGTTTACAAGGTAAAAAATTAGGTAGAAAATTCTATTTTCCAATTTTCTTTTAAAAACTTTTTTTTTAGTGAAAAATTCAAATATTTGGTAAAAAGCCCATGTATTTTGTTGACAAATTGTCTTTTGTACAAAATATATTCTTGTTGGTAGATTATTTATCTCTCTTGGCTTAAAATGTACTTTTTGTTGTCGAAAATTTAATCCCTTGGCTTGAAAATTCAATTGCCTGCTAAAGAATTAATGTTTTTAACTTGAAAATTTGACTCTTTTGTAGAATGTTGAACTCTTTCCTAGAAAATTAATTTTATTTTTTAATGTCCATCGTTTTATTTAAAATTCAACTACCTTGGTAGAAGAATGAATTATTCGATAAGAAATTAAACTATTAATATGAAAATTTCATGTATTTTGTCAAAAAAACGTCTTTTTTAGTTTAAAAATGTCATTTTTTAGTTAAAAATTCCTCTATTTAAAAAAATTAATTTCGTTCATTAAAGATTTATCTATTTTGTTTAGAATTCAATTATTTCATTAAAAAATGATCTATTTTCATTAAATTTAACTTGTTGACCATTCTTCTCAATAATTTTCGAACTTAAAATTGATATATTTAATTTTCGTTAAAAACTGATCTTTTTTAGTTGAAAACTCAACTATTTTGGTTAAAGCTTTATGTAGTAATTAGATTAGATATAAAAATATAATCAATCCTTTCTTCGACCATCCATGTAAATAAGAGCAAGATTTGTTTTTGTAGGTAATACGGTCTTCATTAATTAAACGAATAAAACGAAATGATGAGAAAGTTCGTTTATTAAAATTCTGTTTTCTGACGTTTCGGCTACCTCTGCGTGCCCTTTTTAAAGAATCTGTGCTTTCCAACTTGTAAAAACCCATGCATATTAATTTTTGAGTCAAACACCTTTTAATAGTTCATGTAAATTGTCTAAAATAATAATTACGTGTGACACCAAATTAAATTAAAATGTAATAAAAAACACATAATAGAAGAGCCTCATAAAAATTGTAGAGGCTTTTTGAATCAAAAATTACATCTTAGACTTCATCAAGCAAAGTAATCTTTTTCGATAAAAATTTATCTCTGTTAGTTGAAAGTATATTCTGTCCTTGAAAATTTAAGATTCGGGGTTAAAAATTCAACCGTTTGCCAAAAAAGTCACTTTTTTTAACTTGAAAATTGTATTATTTGTTTAAAAATGCAATTTTTAAATTTTTTCGAGTCGGCTACATTGATCCTAAGTGTATCGACGTGGATTTGAATTTGATTGGTTGCCCATCACAAAAGTGTCTCGTATTACAATACCTTTGCGACCTCCACGTTTTCTTTTGATTATTATTATTATTGTTAATTATCATAATAAATATGAATTGAACTTCAAATTCAAGCGCATTTTTAAATTAATTTAGTGAAGCAAAAAAGGGGTCATTTAAAAAATAAAAGTAGATTCAAGGAAGATCTGCATTTTCTCAGCATTGTAAAGATACAGGTATGTAGATGCGGAAGAAAAGAAATTGCTTGAGAACAAGGCTGATCCTCAAAGCGATAAAACTTCCTATACGGGGCTTTGTACCTATTTTCTACCCCAAGGAAATGTTTCGACGATTACTGGCGATTCGAGAGGCAACTTCGAAATCTCTAGAGTAATGCGGAAAACGTCGGCTTACAGTTTACTATTATTTAAAAAAAGGCCCACTTTGCACCACATAAATCATAGCACAAGTCCTTTCCTACTGTTGCACGTGCCGATAGCTAGATTGCTACCGATTTGTACTCTACTCACTACTGCTCGCAGAAATTTACGGCCCAACGGTTCCTCACTCTCACCCGGGAGAGAGAAGGAGAAATAGTAGAAATAATTTAACAGGGAAAAGTAGTTGGAGGGTAATATTTATGGATGAAAATAATCGAAACTTTTTAAATTTCCTAACTATGTTGTTTAAAATAATATGAAGGATTGGAAACTCAAATCAGAACAATCTTCGACCGACAATGTACATAAATATAAGAATAGCTTATTAAAAAAATTATTTATTCAAAAACAGGTCTTTCATTTCATAAATAAATTTAAAAATTCAAAAAACGTATCAAGTGAGTTGGTAAATATTTCAAAAGGAACATAAAGATTTAATCTTTCTAAAAGCCGATAAGAACAATTTAACTGTTGCAGCTAATGGAGATAATTAAGCAAAACAATTGATAATATTCTTATGAATGATATTCTGTTTAAAAATATTAAAACTAGTATAGTTTGAACACTTAAAAATAATTTTCAGTTATAAATATTAGATGGGAAAACAAATGATTAATAAGTTATCAAGGTGCGCACTGTTTGAAAACTCAGAATGTCATAAGAGCAAAAGCTCGTGCTCTTCCAAAGTATCACAAATCCAATTTAGCTTGGAGAATCATTGTTTCCACAGATTCTTACCATCTTTACAATTCATCTAAATATATTTTAATTATTTAAAAACCAGTTTCAATCCTAGTTATTCGTGATACAAGGACCCTAACTGGCACTTTTTTGACCAAATACTGCAATTCAAACGAGGCAAAGTGTCAATAAGGGGTCGAGTGGCACACACTATTTTTTTGATCAAAATAGTCCATCATACTATATTCCAATCCAATTCAATCCACACCACTCCAATCCAATGCACTCCAATCAAATTCACTCCAATCTAATCCACTCCATTCAAATACACTCCAATCTAGTTTAATTAAATTCACTCCACTCCAATCCACTCCAATCAAATCACGCCAATCCAATTAAGACCAATTCAATCCACTCCAATCAATTCGAATCCATTTTACTCCATCCCAATTCAATTTAATCAACTGCCATACTTCCCAGTATAATCACTCACTCTATTCCACTCCAATCCAATCCACTCCTCTCCATTTTAATGCAATCAAAGCCAATACTTTTCCATCCAATTTACTCAAATCCAATCCACTCCTATACGATTCCAATCTAATTTGTTTTATTCCAATCCAATTTAAGTCATTCCAATATAAACAAACACATTAAAAGCCAATCCAATCTACTCCTTTCCAATCCACTACAATCTAATCTAATTCACTCCAATACAATTAATTCCAATCCAATTAACTTCAATTAACTCTAATCCATATTATTTCGTTGCGATCCCATCCACTCCAATATTTTCTTATCTACTCGCATTCACTTCTGTCCAGTTCATTCCAATTCATTCCAATTCAATATATTCCAATCCATTACAATCCAATAAATTCATTTCAATCCATTCTAATTCATTTCAATTTACTCCATTTCAAATCAATTTAATCTACTTAATTCCAATCCACTTCGTTCCACTCCACTTCATCTCAATCCATTTTATTTTAATCTAATCCAATCTAGTATAATTCATTCCAATCGAATTCCATTCTTTGCAAACCAATACATTCCAGTCCAATTCCATCCAACCTAATCCAATAAACTCCAAACCACTTCATTCAAATCCAAGCCACTTCATTCCATTCCACCGCAATCCATGTTATGCCATTTCAATCAAATAAAATCTACGCTACTCCACTCTAATAAATCCACTTCAATCCAATTCATTCCAATCCACTCTAATAAAAAACAATTTAATTCAATTTAATTAATTCCGATTTAATAAAACTCAATTAAAACATTTCAATCCATTCCATGCCAATCCATTCAAAGCTGCTCTAAACCAATTAAATATACCTCTTTCCAATCGAATCTAATCCAATCAAATATAATCCAACTCAAAACAATCCATTCTAATTCAATCCAATTTAATCAACCCCCATCCAATTAATTCAAATCCAATGCACTCTAATCACATTCATAACAAATACAATCTACTCCCATCCAATCCGTTAGATGTCAATTTAATATAATGCACTCCAATCCAAATTATTCAAATCTAATATACTCCATTTCAATTCACGGCGATACATGCTATTTCATTCCAAATCATTTTAATGTACTCTAATCCACTGAAACTTAATCCACCCCAATCCAATTTATTCCAATATATTCCAATCCCATTCATTATAAATCTAATCTATTTCAATTCCACTTCAATCCAATCCAATCCAATGGGATCACATCACTCATTGCACCATGAAGTATAGATATAAATGTCAATCAGCCAATCAGATCACAGTTTCAGTTACTTTATTGTACGCTGTACCCTGAGTAAACAATTTGGCAGCCTATCCTGAAAAGTATTATTTTAGTTATAGTTTTCGGAATCTAAAATCGCACTTATGATGGCGGTGTGATAAAAGGACTATTTTCTTTATAAAATATAATGGGGAACCTGAAGATATTCTAAAAAAAATGAATGTACCTAAAACCCGTTCACTGGTTTCCTGAGATTTGTAGAATTTTAATAGCATCCTAGTAGATCTGGCTTCAGATAGCATTTAGAATAAAATTATTCTAAATCATATCTTAATAAAAGTAACTAAGATTGAATTGCTAATGGCCCCTAAAACTGTTTTCAATGGTACTATTCTTTCTTTTCATAAGAAATTCTATCAGCAAATATCGGGTTGGGCTATAGTAACGCCTTTATTCTCAGTAGTTTCTGATTTAGTTTTACACGATATTGAAAAAAGACCTCTTGATTTATTAGAATTTATATCTATTATTTATGACAGATATGTTGATGATATTTTTGAAGTCGTTCCTTTTAACAAAAATTGATATTTTTTTAATGTCTTTAAAAGTATCGAGTTTTGCATTAAATTCACCTATGAGCGTGAAGTGAATAATTTTAATAACTCTATTGATTTACAAATAATTAAAACTCTAAATGGTGACCTTTCAGGAAATTTTTATTAAATGCCTTCTTGATCTGGATAGCATCTCACTTACAATTAAGTTAAGTCATTTCGTCATAAAATTGGTTTATTAAAAGGTAAAGTTGATAGATGTGTTAAATTAAGTGAAATTTAATTTAAAAAGAAAATGGAAATCAATCAAAATAAACATTACTATATAATCCTTATCTTCTTTATTTAGTTGATTACATTATAGATTACAGATGGATTGATACTGGCAATAAATTTAATTTTGAAGTTATTTTCCGTACATGCAGGATCTCTTTAAATGCTTGAGGAGTTCATTACAAAAATTTTGATACCCATATTTATTTTAGAAACATGCAAATGTGTCAATGATGTTTAAATAGTTGAAACTATAAGGAGTTTAAAAACTAGAATTGCGGAGCACAAAAGAGATTGTGAAACTGGAAATTTAAATACAGTCTGGTTACAAAATTCTTGGAATTTTAATAATTATTTTGGTTTTAAATTTATTAATATTTATATATTAGCGAGTGAAAAGAATACTTATTAAAGGCGTTTCATTGAATATATATATATATATATTCTTGAACAAATTTCATAATATTTTTGTTAATTTAAAACATGAAGTTTGAAACATTAATAAAATTTATTAAAGCGTTATAAAATAATGTCACCTTTTTCAGTCACTATTTATTTAATTCTTTTTTATCCCAACTCCTAATTTATTTCAACTCTGCGTTTTGTATCAGCAGGTTTCTGAAACTTGCCCTTAGCTTCGACGTTCATTGAATATTCTCTTCACGTAACTTCCATGTAAACTTTAGTAAGACGAAACGAATTACTTTTGCAATGTTATATCTCAAGAAATGCAAAAAATTTTTTCAGGTATCTAGAATATTTCTCTTTGTAAAAGAATGCTAGAAAAAAATTTGATGAGTCTAGAAATTGTAAGTATAAATATGGGACATTTAGGAAAAATAGTTCTTTATTTTTTGAATTAGTCTTTTTTTAAAACTAATTTTGAATATTATTTACAGCATTTGTAAGTGTTTCTATGATCAAAATACTTCAATTGAAATATCGATAAGGTCATGAAATGTAAGGAAAAAGAGGCGGCATATTTTAGAAAAAATTAATCACGTGTTTATTTTTTAATAAATTAAATATATTTACACTCAGGACTTCCTAAACTGATGAAATTTGTTTCTGGCATATTTTTACGAGAAGAAATAATCTAGATCCCTGAAAAATGGTTTACTTTACTGTGGGTTTAAAATTATTGTCTAAAAACAGGGGTCTACTAAACTAAAAATTCGGGAAAAATAGAAGTTTTTTACCAAGATTGGAGACTAAGTTTTTTCTGTTTTAATAGAGTTCATTTTTGCACTGTAATAAATTCTATCTGGAACGCCTTAGTTTTAATAAAGTATCTGTATCTTTAATAAACAAAATTAATTTTAATTTTCTGCAAAAAGACGAATTTTAAAGAAAATAAACAGAATTCTGCAAAAATAAAATGAATTTTTAACAAATATAACAAATATTTAAATATAAATAAAACAATTTTAAATCAAGAAAATAAATTTTCAACTAAATTAACAACTATTCAACCAAAGATATGAAATATGAACAGACAAGGTATTATTTAATATTTCATCTAAAAGTGATTTTTATTTGAAACCAAATGCAAATCAATTAGAGCAAGAACTGCGAATTTTAAATAGAATAGTTGAACGTTTAATGAGATGAATTTTGAAACGAAATTATGATTTTTTAGTCAAAACTATGGATTCTCAACAAAGGATTTAATAGCTGTTGATTCCACCACAAAATATTTTAATTTTTCACCAACTAAATTTGTAATTGACCAAAAAAGTCGGATGTTTACAAAAAGAGATGAAATTTCAACCAAATAGTTGAACTATAAGGAAACACTCTCCGACCAAGAAGATTAATTTTCAATTACAAAGCGTGATTTCGTCAACAAAATAGTTAAATTTTCAATCAAGCAGAACAATTTTCAGCTAGAATTATAAATATTCAACCGAAAATAGGAATTCTTAAAGAAGAAATTACTAGCTGAATTTTTAACTAAATAGAATACCTAATTTCTACCAAAATAGTAGAGATTTAAAAGAAAAAGAATTCTACAAAAGAGTTACAATTTCAATAAAAAAATATTTTTCAGCCAAAAAAGAAAAAATTTTGAACCATATTCTTGAATTTTTTAGCAAAACTTACTTTAAAAAAATAGTTGAATTTCAATCCCAACAATATGATGTTTAAACAACAAATTTTATTTTCAACCTTATTCTTAATTTTTCAAACTAAAAGAACAAACTTCCTAAAAAACAGTTAAATTTCAAACCCAAAAATATTAAGTTTTTATAAAAAAGTAGACTTTTAAGCAGATAGTTACAAAGCGTGATTTTTTTAACATAGCAGTTAAATTTTCAATCAAGGAGATCAATTTTGAACTTATATTATGAATGTTCAACCAAAAATATGAATTCTTATAAAAGAAATTACTAGCTGCATTTTTATTTAGACGAACTAAATTTATAACAATATAGTTATATCATAAGAGAAGAAGAAGAATTTCCTACAAAAGAGTTGAATTTTCCATCAAAAAAGATTTTTTAGTCAAAATAGAATAAAATTTAAACCATAATTTTGAATTTTCAAATGTAAAGAACGAACTTCTTAAAAATCTTTTGAATTTCAATCCTAAAAATATAAATTTTGTATTGAAATTAATACAAAGATTGTTTTCCATACTTTTATATGTTTTACATAAGCCCTCTAAAAAGATATCCTATTACTTTTTTAATACTTTCATAATAAATCATCAAATTTAGAATTTTTTTCTGCTGCTAGAATGGTGTTTCTGCCTAAACGAACCAGTTGAATCTTCAAAAAAAAGCATAACGTTTTTTAAAAAATACTTTTATTTTTCACAATATAACAATTTGATTAAAAATGAAGAATTTCTTATCAAATATCTGAAAATAGACCATAGAATAAAAATGACAAAAAGTTAATTTTCTACTCTACACTATTTGATTTTTTCGGACTACACTTTTTTACATTCCAGTCACACAAACTATTTTGGACTACATAAAATTTTAGGCCCTGATTAAATAACAGATATTCAAGGATGGATATACTTCACTTTAATACGAAGGTGTAAAGGCTGGGAAAATTAGCTAAGAATTGAGTAATAAGTTACAAAACCGAGTACAAATGGTTTACGGAAGAAGCTTGCTTCTTCCTTAATCGTAACTCATTTGCTCTACTGGTTGGTTGAACTACAGATCGATAGGTCTGCCAGCCATAAACGTATCAGGGTAATTTATTTATTTTCACTAGAGAGATGTAGTCTAGATAAAATTCGCATCGTGTTCCAAATAAGTAGTATAAACTTGAAGCTGCCTCAAGTGGCAGTATGTGGCCGGAACGATTTAACCAGGTTGGTAAAAACACCCATCGATTTTCCATGTGGTCCCGTTAACAGCGATTCGGCAGCAGCACCATAACCTTTTCTTCAATTCTGCTACAATTGAAGGCAAGACGAGTATTTCTACTGGTATTGATTTGCAATTTCACAAGGAAGAGCCTTCCACTATACCGAGGACATTCCAAATCGTATAGCTGGATAACGAACTGCCCTATGCTGGACAAGCTTCCTATTCGACGTTTATCGCCCGTGTATACTGCACGTACCTTCTCTCGACTCCTTCGAACCGGTAATCGAATTAGTGGTCGTTCGTGCCGAGTTCCATCGAATTTCCTCGAGCTCGGATCTTGAGCGTCTCGCTTGCTTGTGAGATACTTCCGGCCGGATCTTCCTGCTCGCGATACTTTGACAGTCTAACAGAAAGTTACTTCCAAGACACAATAAAGATGGTGAGATTAAGTTGCCATGTACGTACCTTCTAAGTACCATGTTTCAATCATTAGTGATGATATTTATTCGGTAATTTAATTGAAATCAGTTTCTTTGCGATCAGTGAACATCAGCCAATCTTTTAGGAATCCAGATCTCCTGTTTCCATACTCTCTTTCCCCTAATCCTCCTCTTCAGACTATTTAAACTTCTTAATCTTTTAATTTCTATATGCTCAACTCTATCGTCTCCCTCTCTACTTTTCTATATTTCTGTCCATTTGTTTTTTTAAACAGTCACTTCCCCTACTTTCCCACACTTGTCTGTATTTCCTCTGCTCCCACTGTGCTCACTTTTTCGAATTCTTGTCGCCTCATTTCCTCTATTTCCTTTCTGATGAGTTCATCTAATTCTCCTCATCTCGGTTTCTCACTTCCCACTGCTTTCTATCCACTCGCTTTCCGTACATCCTCTTCCTCCGAACCCTTAACTTTCTTATGTCTATTCTTCCATAATTTTCCTCGCTTCCTTATCATTCCTCTACTTTCCATCAATTTTCCGTCCTTTATCTTCCTCCCCTTATTTTCCCTACTCTGAGGCACTTTTCACACGTTCTTACCTTACTTTTTTATACTTTTACTAACCTTGTATCTCCATATCCTCTCCTACTTTCAGTCCCTTGGATGTAACTCCTTCCCTGTGCAACTCCACCCTTTTCATATTTCCCATTCCTTCTCATTCCTCCAAGTCACATACTTTCTCCTAGAGTCCTTTACAGCACTTTCTTTAGCTTTCCTTACTTCTCCTTATTTTCCTCAATTTCGCAGTTCCATAACCCTTTCTACCTTTCTCATACTTATACTTCACCTAAAACTTCATTTTTTCTCACTTCCTATCACTGTAATTACCTCTTTCTCTTCACTTTTCCCTCTCCTATCAAGATTTTCAAGAAAACTTCATCTCTGCATACCTTTTTCTACTCCCCCCCCCCTTAACCTTGATCTCTCGACATACTACATCACCGTTTCCTTACTTCTCATACCTTTCAATTTTTTCAAGTCACATTCTTTCCCTTTCCCTTAATTTTATCATTTCTCCTACGTTTCTATATGTCCCCTACTCTTACTCCACTCGTACCACTACTTTTCCTCACTTTCTCACCCATCTCTTACTTCCCATCAATTACTCTACGTGTTACTCTATTATTACCCTTTTACTTCATCTTCACCTCTCTATCCTCTCTTCTCCTTCCCATCCTCTCACTTTTCTGCCCGGAAAAAATTTCGAAGTTTGGATGGAAACCTGCATATTATAACCACTTTTTTCGGGGCTAAGAAAACATAATTACTAGAAAAAATTATTAACTTCATAAATAAAGCTAATTGATAATTAGTTGCCATATGCACGTACTGAAGTAGATGAGATTTTTAAGTGGAAATCTGTGGCAAATTAAAGATAATGAATTTCAGACTATTAATCTATTTACATGACTTACTTAATGCCGGTAAGTACTGCATTAAAATAAATAAATTATCATTGAAGAGATATATCCATTTTGTTATAGTATTTATAAAAATACTAAAGAATTATTCTCCTTCCTTTTCCTTTTGTCCGTAACTATTACTCATAGAACTTCCTGCACTTCCCGTCTCATAACTTAATCTACTTCCCTTTCCCTTATATCCCCTACTTACACTTCCTCTTCCTACTTCCACTACTTTTCCTTTTCTAATTACGATCTTCATCATACTTCATTATTTCGCCGACTCCCACTTTTTACCTCCCCTTATTTTTCTATATACCTCTTGCTTTACTTCCCTATTTTTCCTCCCATCACTACCCTCCATCTTCCTCCCGGAGAAAACTATGATGGACTGTCGTTTCATCTCGCTGGGCAATTTACAAAACTTTCAAAGATTTACCGCATTTGAAAGAACTTTGAACAAAGATTAAGTCCAAAAAGCTGGAATTTTGAAGAAAATTGAGTTTGGAAATTCCCAGACAACCCTACGTTATTTTTTCAATTTATAATGTTTTTAAATTTTTTCAGTGATGTTATAGAAAAAAGATTGGTCATTTTTAAAAATAATGTACTTGTTTTTCCAATGATTAACACTTTTAATGTAGCCACTCATGTAAATATTCCCAATACGAATTTATTAGTACAATAAACATTATTTTTGATGTTATCATCAATAAAAAAAATTTGTTATTTCAATTTATATGTTAAGATAATTCAACACGATATAAAGAAAAATAAAAAAATTTAATTTTGCAAATAAATTAATACTACTCTACAATATGAAATTGATTTTTATTTCCCAACTGGAACAAAATTTCCAAAAGGAACATTTCATTATTTTAACCTTGACCCAAGCAGCAGATGGTGGTCAAAACTCAGAATGTACTTTATATAATCTTTTTATTTTTGTAAGTCTGATTATTATTATAAAAATATGTTCTTCAAAAAAATCTAGAATAAAAAAATTTTTTTACTAAATAAATGCAAGGGTGTACAGCTATACAACATTATTTTCAGAAAAAACCCTAATTTTTTACTTTTACAAAATTTTTCCATATTCTTTAAAATATTTCATAAACAAAGTTGCGTCAAATTTGAACTTAAAAAGTCTCGTGTATAGAAATATTTTTCATGCAGTAAAAGGCCGCTACGAAAGAACTCTTTGTAAGTATTCATAAAATCAACTCATTTCTCTGCCAGTGATTACGTTTCAGTTCATAAAAACATAAACTCGATTACTCCACTTAAAGTGAAAATGCTCAAATGATGCTTTTGCATCTCTGGCGAAATTAAACATTTTATGAAATAATTATTGCCACACTGTTGTAATTCCGTTATCTGTTACATACAAGTTGCAATTGCGGATTAAGTTATAAATATGAATCGCAACTGCATGACCGATCACAATTTTGCACGGCCTCTTCAGTGATGAGTGCATAAGTTATTTAAATTTTAATTATATGAAAGTTAAATTTTTTTCGCAAATAGTTTCAAAGCTTTCAATATTCTCGATCAAGTGAACCAAGACAATGTCACTTTGATCAATTCTTTTTAAAATGTTATTGCAAAATTAGTGCAAGTATCAATATTTTCTTAAAATGTAAATACCATTTAATATAAGAAACATTCGTCAAAATCCTTGGGATTATTTCAAATGTAAATTTCTATAGAATAAATTTTATTATCTTCGTTATTCTGCAAATTTTGTTTTACACTTAGCAATATTCTTGAAGTTAGAGCTAAAATATAAGAAAAATTTTGACATTTTTTTCTGATGCAAGAAATGTTTTTCTAATATATATTAAATGTGTAATCTTGAGGATTCTATCAAATTTATTAGAAATGTATATATTTTTTTTCTCATTTTTCTATCGACGAGATATCTGGGAATTTTTCCAATTTTTTTGGTTCGTTTTAAAAGGTTTGATATGTTTTATTTAAATGATAATAGCAAAGTAATAATAATTTTGAAAATTAAAAAAATTCCCCGGTAGGCCAAAAAATAATTTGCGTTCTTGTAGGTACAGTTTTATGTAGTTAATAGCGGTATAAAATTATATATAAATAAATAAAATTTGTGCTTTAGTTCGATTTATCCTAAAATGTATAAGAAACAGTTTTTTCAAATATTGTTAGCAACATATTGTTAAAAAATATAAACATTTTGTGCCTAAAATATTTTCACCTTAAATTGGAAGATCATGTAATTCTTTTGCATTTGTATAACAAATTTTTTGTAGTGTGCAAGATCTAAAAATTATTTTAAAAATACCAAATTCACAATTTTAAAACCAGAATTTTTTATGATAAAAAAACAATGGTATGTTTCTTCGATGATTTTGGAAAAAAAACACAGCATGTTAACATTTTTTGATATATTTAAAAAGTTCTAATAATTAAAAGAAGCTAAAGTAGAAAAAAGTAGATTTTTCGATAAAAGAACAAAATTCACGATCCTTAAGAAAATTTCAGGTTTTTTCTCCGATAAATCAAATTCTCAGGTTTCCCCCGGTTTATCCCGTTCTCTGGGTTCGAAGGATATTCTGCATAATAGGGGTGGTCCAAAAATATATGCGAATTTTTCTATTTTTGGTCATGTTTATCCCCAAAAACTTTCTTCGAATTCACAAAAACTACTAAAAAAAAAAGTAGAGGTTTCAAAAGCCCCATAAGTGTAGCAAGTATTTCACATTAAAAAATAGTATTTTCCGGCCAAAAAAGAGCTTGAAACGACTCGAACCATCTACTTTCAGCACCTGTAGCACATTATATTTTTTGAAGAAATTGTATCAATTTTGTATTTCAGAAATAATAAAAACAAATTTTTCAGGACATGTATGGTAAATTAAAAAAATTTACGGTAAAATCACCAGAAATGGTCGAAATATATCGACAAGTTTTGGTGAATTTGTAACTTATCAAAAATATCCAGAAGTTTAAGGTAAATTGCGAAATTCAACAAAATTCCGGAAATTTGTGAAAATTACTATAGTCTTGGAAATTTTAGGTAATCAAAAATTGTCATAAATTATCGTTGATTTATTGGTACTGCATCGGTAATTTATTGTAATTTATGCGTAATTTATGGTAACTTATCACTTCGATTTTATCTTCTCACTATTCACTACCCATAATTAGTCTCAAACTTCAATTCATAATGAAATGAGTTTATGATTCCGGCAGTCATGAAAAGAAATTCTGAATCGAAATGCGCAAGAGCAACACCAAAAGGGATTCCGGCTCACCCTGCGCATGCGCAACACCTGGAAAAAGAAATGTTGCTTTAAGAGCGCAAGCGCAGAAGCTAGAAAAAGTATTTTTATTACCAATAGTTTTAGAAATATTAAACATAAACAAATGTAAATGTTTCCCTATTACTTAAAAATTTAATTTTACTTTTTAATTAATCAAAATTGATCATAATTGATCAAAAAATAATTATCAGATTGTTCCAAACATTTCTTAACAAATAATAAGATTTATCATTCTTACATATAAAAGAGACGCTTTGTCATTAAAATTATCCGCGAATAAACTAACAATTATTATCTACTAATTTGATTATTTATTCAATAATTACCATCAATAATTATAAATTATAGGCCAGTCTCGAAGCAAGAATTAGCCTTTTTCTATGTGATCAAACGGCAGATCCAATATTTTTCCATAGACATTGTTATTAACAATCACGCAAATTGTTTTTTAGTGTCTCATATCCAGTTTTCGAATCGCTGTTGGATAATCGTCGGGTAATTTTAGTGAAAAAAATCTTTTTTGTATGTAAAAATTATGAAACTTAGTTTTTGCTAAGAAATGTTTATGAAAAGCACGTAACTTATTTCTTGATCAAATTCGTTTGTTAATCATCGAAAAAATATCATTCCAATAATAATTCAAGAAACATTCAGGCATTCTACGAGGGATCGGCCATTTGAGACATTTGTTTAAACAAGTTCTTATTAACGATCTATATTAAAAAAGTTAATAATAATATCCGCTACTAATAATTAGATGTTTATATAATTTGCTTAAGGAATTTTTTATTATATTTACAAAGATTTTCTCTTAAAATACAGTTAGAAAGTCGCGGGTTTTCCTGAATTTTCAACTTATTATGAACTTTCAAATTAAAGCGAACAACTAATGATTGAAATTTCACATGAATAATTGTTTTAATACTTACTTATTATAAATCAAAATATTCTCTTAGAATAATGTAAGAAAATTGCAGTTTCTTCTATAATTTTCTATTTTTTATTTACTTTCCAATTTGCGTAGTATTTTTTTAAAAACGGGTTTTCAAAGACAATAATTCTTTTTAAACCTTCTTATGCAATTGTCTTGCATTATTTGACTGTTTTAGGTTTATGTTTTCTAAAAAATGTACTTTCAAATGTATACTGTTGCTCTGTGAAGAAAAATTTAAAAAAACGCAAACGGTATCTGTTTTTAAATGTGTTTTTAAACCACCCTAGATAATTTGCAGAGTAAATATTGGTGTTTATATTTTGCATGTGAAAGTGATTATTCCGTGAATATAAGCACAAGAACGATGAAATACGAAAGGAAAATCGCGACTCTGGGTATGCTGTGCACTACACGTGCGGCACACGTGCGACGAGTTTACGGTTCTGGCACCACCGACGCGACGGTCCCGGACGCGAACATAATTTCAGGCCTGCTTGCTTTCTGGCAAACAAAGAGCACGTACAGTCATAATGCATTACGACATTATCCGGTGCACGACCAGGAAACTGGGCCTCCATTTTATTGTTTGAAGATCGATTTCATCAGTCTACTTCCAAAGAGCAATATAAACAGCTGCTGTTTAATGACCCCTTCAAACAAGCAAAAACATTTCCCGCAGACTGAAAAGGGGCATCTAAATATTAATTTATTTTCAAAAATATAGTTGCATTTTCAAAATAAATAGGCAATTATTTTAAAAATGGAAGTATTTTAGATTTAAAAGTTTAATTTTCGACAAAAAAGTTCATTTTTATCAAAAAGAGATCGATTTTTAACCAATTAAAGCCGACCTGTAGATGAATTTTCAACAAAGTAATTGAATTTTTAATCATTTAGTTGAAATTTTAAGAAAATTGCTGAATTTTTATCCTAGAACGAAGATTTTTCAATGAAGAAGATTAATTTCTTACTTAAAAATCAATTTTCTACAAAATGCATTACTTTTAAACTAAATAATTGAGTTTTCAAATAAATAGTTGAATTTTCGACCTAAAAATGTAAGTTCGCAACTAAAAATTGGATAGTTAAATTTTAAGTTTGAAAAAATAATTTTAAAAGGAACGAATAAAAAACTAAATATATTTAAAAACCGGAGAAGAATTTTCAACTAGAAATTTAATTTTCAATTAAAAAAGATAAAGTTTCAACGAAATATATAAATTTGAACTAAAAAGTATAAGTTTTCAAACAAAAATGAAATCATTTAATTTCAAGTGTAAAAAGTTAATTTTCCACACAATGAAAGAACGATTTTTCAACCCGTTAAATTCAAATAAAAAGGATGAACTAGAAAAAAAATGATTATGTGAATCCTTAAAGAAAGTGCTCAATTTTCAACAACCATAGCCATATTTTCAGAAAAAATACATTTTTAACAGACAAGAAGAATTTCCAACAAAATATTTCAATTTTCAAACAAATAGTTTAATTTTAAACCAAGTAGTTTAATTTTCTATCAAAGTTGTTTGATTTAAATCAACAACATACAACATAAAAGTTAATTTCCAACCAAATAGTTAATTTTTCAAGTAGAAAGAAGACATTTCTCTCCCAATAGTATAATTTTCAACAAACAAAAATAAATAATTGTTGACACATTGTTTCAATTGAGGACTAAGTAGTTGATTATCACAAAAAGAATGAATTATCAATGAAACATTAAATAATTTATATCTCAAAAAATATTTTACTTTGAATACGAAACAGTTCAATTTAACCATAAAACACGAATTTCCAAGAGTATAGTTGAATCCTTAACCAACAGAGATTAATTTTTTTTAAAAAGCAGTTGCAAATTCAACCGAAGACGAATTTTCTACAAATTACGTCAATTTTTAATCAGAAAAGATCAATCTTCAAGTAAAAATAAATCAGTTACTTCTTTAGTGAAATAAATTAATTATCAACGAAAAGAAGGAATATTTTGAAAAATATTTTCAACCAATGATATTAATTTTTAATTAAAATGATGAAATTAACCAAAATTAATTTGTTAAAAAAAGTGCTGACTTTCAGACCAAAAAGTTGAATTTTCAATCAAAAAGTGATTTTTTAAGCGGGAATATTAAGTTCCTACAAAAAAAAGAAGAATAATAATAAAAAATACTTAAATTTTCAAACTAGGAATTGATTTTTAAACTGAAAAAGCTGAACTTCCAACCAAAAATTAAATAGTTAAATTTTCATTATAAAAATTAATGTTCGGCAGAAAAATGTATATTTTCAATAAAAGAGATGAATCATCAACCAAAAAAAACAATGTTTTAACAAAATAGTTCAACTTACTTACGAGATAAATTCTTAAGTAAAAATATAATGATAGACATTTAAACCGAAAAAATTAACTCTCAACCAAGAATATGTACAATTTCTTGTTGGCTTTTACTAATTTAGTTAAAAGTTAGGCGAAAAAAATGAGGAAAGGGGGAAGTCTTACATCTGTTAATTCAATTTTCCGTCTAATTTAATCTTTAAATTACATCAAGTTTCGCAAATGAAAATAAAATGCACAGAGAATTTAATTAGATGATTCTCGTACTTGCAAGCTCTAGGTACACTAGAAGCCGGTCCAGTTTTATAATTTCTACAACTGATCGCCCATATAGTGACTCTGGAGGCAGGGCGACAGGCGGTTGCGACTCTCGTCTTAGGAGGACCGCAATGCGCGAGTAATCAGTCGCGTATATTGCACAAAATTATGCATTTCAATTGGAAACGGTTCAGGCGACCCTGACTGTTCACGTTTTAAGGTTAACGACTTAGTTACAAGGCAAGTGCAAGACAACCCCCGAAACTGTTATTAAATAGGACTTGGAGTATATACAATATTTTCAATTCATTAATTCACTGTTAAAATTAAGGTTATAAAAAAAAAAGATTTATCTTTCGTATTTTAAATTGGGATAGCCCAGAAAAAGAAAAATCTATTAAGCATTAAATATTTATAAAAGTTCTAAAGAATCCAAGAATATCACCACAATTTTTAAATTCTAATGAATTTCGATATATTTCATTACACTCATTAAAATTATTATATAACTAACATACCTGATGAAAAAACCCAACATCAAAAAATCAGATAACTTTTATATATACTCAATTTTTTTCGTTTCCTTTTTTTAAAGATTTAAATTTACATTATACAATTTCTCTAAAGACTATTTTCATACCAGATGAAAGGAAATCATATCAAACATCAATGTTTCGCAAAAAAATATTTCAAAACTACAAAAAACGATTCTCTTCAAAAGAAAAGATCGTTTGGTAATATTCTAGTTACCAAGGTAGATAAAAGTATTAAAATAGAGAAAGGGGAAATGATACCTATTTTGAGGGATTTAAAGGCAGCGTTTGATTCAGTGGACTGAGTCGAGATACGAAAATTCATAGTGAAAAAGAGGGTAAGAAAGGGTTTAATAAAAAGAGTATAGGATACTTTGGAGAGACAAAAAACAGAGTAAAGGTACAGGAGAAAATATAGAGATAATCTCGGGTTGGTGAGACTGTCCTCTGAGTCGAATTTCATTTAAGAGATTAATCTCAGAGTTAGAAGCAGGAATAAAGAGAAAAGAATGAGGAGGAATTGGGTTGGGGGAAGAAAATATATATATACACCGGCATACCTGGACGATATCGTGTTGAAGGCAGAGGATGAAGAAGGGATGACGGGCTTGATAGGCACTCAGATCCCTATATTACAGACCTCACTTTTTCAGTTCAATAAATTTTTTTTTAATCAAGAAATTTTTTTGTAAATAAAATAACGAAATGAAACTTTGAAAATAATTCTTTGATATAACCTAGACATTTTCAGAACAGGAGAACTTTTCTTATATTAAAATATCTGCCAGATGAAAAGAAACGTACATAAACGTAATTTACTAAATTAGATTCGAAAAATTTCAAGCTACAAAGAAAATATGTCAAAAATTGTCTTATGTTCAGAGAAAATTCAGTAAACTGAAAAATTGAGGTAGGTAACATAGATATTCGAGTGTGTTACATGCCCTTAAATGTAGAAAAGAGAAAGATCAGAGAGTATTGAAGAGAGTGGAAGGTGACCGTATACTGACACTAGCGAACTCTGCCTCTTCAGTGAAAAAGCTAGGATATTTCAAAGGAAAGTTAACTTTCTATAATGCATCTTCCCTGACAGTGTCTGGAAGTGAAAAATTTTTTGTGTACAAGTGTCATCGTGATGGGTTTTAATCAAAATGCCACATTACTGTAGTATTGGTGGTTGCAACAAAAGTACAGTGAAAATGAAACGATGTTCGTTTTTTAAACATCCAGCGAACCCGATTACGTAAATACAATAATGGCGAATACAATTGCTCTTGTGGAAATAATATATAGGGCGTCTATATAACCTCATTAAAATAATATGAAAATTCCAAAATTTTAACAATAAGTTGCAACAGCAGGTGCAGATTTAAACAAATATTTTCATTTTGCAGTCGTAAAGTATGGATACAATTTATTGAAGTAGACAAAAACGTTTATCCCGATTTTCGAATTTGTAATAAGCATTTCGTAAAAAGTGCTTCAAAAGTTAGTTTCTTAGACTCCTTTTAAATCAAAGTGTCATTTCTACTATTAAAGACGCTGTAAATAAGTGTTCGAAGAAAAAGGCTTCTGAAGAAGGTTAACAATTTTTTGATGTCATTATTACACTTCTTTACTATTCTTTACAGCTACTTAAAATATTATTTTCTGAATTAAAAAAATGTTAGCTTTTGATTCAGTGAAATATGATGTGCAAAAACACTGTGAAATTTCTTCAAACGTTTTATAAATAACGATGTTATTCTATATGAGTAATTTAGTCGTTGCGACCAATAAAAATGAAAATATTCAGATGTCAGTGAATTAAATTTCAATTTTCAATTTTAAAAACTAATGTAGGCTTTGACCATTTATTGTGGATTGTATTAGTAAACATAGTTTAAAAAAATCTTGTTTGGAATAAAAAAGATGGGGCATTCCAGATAATATTCTGTATTATTTTCTTTAAATTAAAAAAATTAAAACAACATATATCCGGGAAAACCCACAGTTTTATTCTTCGAAATATTTTTGAAACGTTTCTACTAATACCAGAAAGGTATTTTATAGCATCATGAGGGCTATACCAATTTTGAGGCCGGGAGAATTTTTTCTTCCTAAAATTGTAGCTTTTTAATTTTGTTCGTAAGCTATGAGAAATATTGCAAAAGAACAAGATGTACATTTTTCATAGAACTCTTTTAGACTTGCAAACTTTTGCCTCAATCTTTTTTTCATATCTGTGATTGTTTTCAAGCAAAAGTTGAAAATTTTATGGTAAAAAACAATAATTCTCCTGGATACCAAAGGTATTCGGCAAGCAATAAACTTACAACATATCTTCATTTTTGAAAAAAACGCTGCTATTTTATTTAATTTGAACCATTTTTCAATCTTCTAAGAAATCTTGAAAAAAGAAGTTTAACGCTATTAGAATCAAAAATAAATAAATATCTCAGTTAGGCCAAAAGTTATAGAGGTTTAAAGAAACAATTTTTTTTTTGACAAAAAAAAGCAAAGCGGAAAAATACGCATCACCTTATTTCCTCTTGAAAACACGTATTAAATCCTTGAGAGATTCTGAGATTTCAAGTGTAGGACCCTGTCTCATTTAAAATGGTGATTTGGTGATACAAGCCCGAGGTTTAGGAACAAAAGGTTAAATAATTTAATTTGAATTAAATGTTAAAATTACAAGTACTTCAGCAGGAAATAATTCAGAGGAATCGTATTCAGAATTGAAATTGGAGGTGAAAAATGCTCGTAAGTTTATAATAAGCGGTAATAAAAAGTGAGGTTAATAATTAGTTACATTTATTTCTTTGTTATAGTTCTTTCTTCATATGTTTTTTCTTTGCTTTTTTCCTTTCTTTGTTTTTTTCTTTCTTTGATTTGTTTTATTGTAAATAGGAGAAATTTTATTTACACAGCATACTCAAACTATACTGCAATATAGACTTTTATGTTTTTCAGACACTTGTATTCGTTATTTTTGACAATTAAAATATGTTTTGTTGCAAAAAGTAATTCTTCTATTATTAGTTTCTTTCCTCAAACTGTAGGAGCACTGAAACTCGTATATGGAAAAATGATTGCGCTCTTATGGCACCTTCCATTCTCTGAGCAAGACAATGCTGCTTAGAAAAGAAATGGGATAGACAAAATTGACTGGGAGAACAAAGGAAGTAAATTTAAAACAAATATATGAGTTTAAATATTTGGGTTATACATTGCAGACAAATGGAAATCACAAAACAAAGAATGTATACAAGGTGAACTTTAGGGCCGGGATATACGGTGAGAAAAGAAGCGCAAAGAAGTGAATTAAGTATTAGATCAAGAAAGAGAAAATAGCAGTATGAGGGGATGCAAATGGTGAAAAAGAGAGATTATTTAGCGAAAAAGTGTTTGAAAGAGGCAGAAGAAAGAAGAGGAAAGGCAATATAATTAACGAGATCGGGAAACGAAAGAAGGGAGGTTTCTCTACAAGGTTAGAGGTACAGGAAGGAGACCTGAAGTGAACTATACAAAATTGATAATAAGTGATAGGGACAGGCAAATTAATAATAAATAATAAATTATCAATAATAAATTGTATAAGATGATAAAAACAGAAGGTGTACCAAAGTACTTAGAAAAGTGGTAACGGCAGGGAATGGGAATAAAAAATATGAAAGCACCTATGGGAAGGATGTATGAAAGCATTGTTTGATAGAAGAAGCTTTGGTAAGAATGTGATGAAGTTTTTAGAGGAGCACGGTTTGGTAACGGAGTGTATAATAAATGGTAGGGGCTAGGGAAACAAATCACAAAGAATGAAAGATTGAAACTAATTACGTGGATTGTTGCACTCAACAAACAAAAAAATACATTTTAAATCACCTTAACGATCATCTTCTCGTTTTCATAAAAGAAAAATGCGCATAAGCGAAGGTGCAAAGAAAGAATTAAAATCATGAGAAGTAATAAAAGATTATGAAGAAACGAAAGGATCTTACTTCTGCTAGGCACGAGAGAGGTCCATCTTGGAGAAGCGATCGTTCACGAGTTTCTTATAAGACGTCGATCACCTCCCGCACTAGCCAGGATGGACCTCTGACCTATAGTAATGTAATGGTTATAGGGGAGGGTGAATGCTCCACAGAGTCTGGAGTATAGTATCGTATACACTATGACCTCGGCAATTCTCAAAGAGTTCCAAGACTGCGTGCAGCCATTTGAAATGCTGTAAGCTAGTAGAGTGGAGGAACGAGCCACTAATGGTAGAAAACCACCACCATCGTCACACGCGGCATTATCCGCATAAATTGGAGTGCACGGACGAAGGAGACCGAAGTGCAGGATATGCGGTGCGAACCATAGTGAAATCCACGCAAATGCTCGGTCTGGGTCGTGCTAATGAGAAAGAGGTATACATTTTAGAAGTTCAACGACACCGTCGTGCCAACGAGGTCGGCCCAAATTCACACCCCTTGCATCTCTGTCCTTCCGTCCGTGTTAACTTGCTTGTCCAAAATATCATGAAAGGAAGCTGCGAATTTTCAGTTTATGAGAGGAGTCTCTGTAATTAAATTCAAAAAGACGTGTACGATTGTAATTCTGTTAGTTAGTTTCGTGGAAGGTTTTCATATTCTCATCCTAATGAGAAGATATTCGTTCCACATATTAGTTTCACACATAATGCCAAATAGGGTGCTCAGTAGGGTGGTCTAAATATTTACTTTGAAATAGAGCGGACACCCTTATTTTTTTCTTTTTTTCGTTCCCAGAAAAAAAATCCCTCTAAGTTTGAGACCAATTGGTTAATACTGAGTCGGGCCGCAAGTGTCCGGGAAATCCGATAAGATCATGGGAAAGTTTTTGTTTTCGGATAAATTGGATTCACGCTTCTGGGCTTAAACTTAATTTACAAGTCATTATTAGAATTTCCTAGGGAATCTCCAGCCAATAATCGCCATCAACATAATTGAAGTTCTAACGCCCCCTCACGATATAGCATAAAAAAAGCCAAAAGAAATTTACCATTTTTAAACAGATTGAAAAATATGAAACAAGAGAATTCATTTGTAGTAAAACGGATCTTTGTTTCAAGAATTATCAAATTGTTTAAAAACTTGATTATTATTTTCAACACATTTTTTAAAACATTACCAAATTGCTTATACCTTTATTGAAAGAATATTTGTACATTTTTATAAAAATCAGATAAAAAATCTAATATTTTTCTAAATTCGGATAAGTTATTTTTTGGTTAGTTAATTCTTATTGAGTTGTCGTTAATTATTTCAATGCTATAAAAAACTTTAAATAAGTCATATATGTTTAAACTATATTATTTAAATTGATAATACAAAATTTAAAAAATTGTTTAAATAAAAACTTTTTGTTTCAAAGAAAAAACCAGAGAAATAATTTTAGAATGAAAAAATCGCAGGTTATTTTTATAGAATTAAATCTAACGGAAATACACACTTTTCATGAGGAATGCAAGAACTTTCTTTAAAAAAATTTATTTTTTAGAGAATTTGTAGAACATTTAAATATACCAAAACAAGTAACTCACTTAACCAAATGTAAAAAAATCAAATTTTTTATCTGATTTTCATCAAAATATCTGATCAATCTTTAATCATTTTTTTTGTAAACAATTGGATAATGGTTTTAACATAAAGTGTTATTCTAAGCAGTAAAAAAGTACTGTATTAGTATAGAAAAATTTAAACTTAAATAAAACTTTAAATAAAAGAAAATTTAATCAAATTTGTGCTTTCACGCACGATGCTTTTCAAAGTAATTATGGCACTAGATTGTGATTTTATATCTTTTTCGAGGCCCAAAAAGAAAGGTTAAATTTGTGAAAAAATGTAAACGAGAAAAAAATTTTAATTTGAAAAATATCTACAATTTTGCTTTATAGACCATTTTTCAATAAGATCATGGTTTTTATTTTAATCAGGGATAATATTATTCAAATTTCAATTTTTGAGTTAAACTGCAAGATATGAAAAGATGTACCGAAGAAAATTTTTTTATCTCAAAGAGATTACAAAATTTTCATAAAAAATATTTGATTATGAGACGCATACACTTTTTCTTATCCTGAAAATTTGATGTAATATAGAAAATGTTGCCTTTTGGACATAATAATACTTTTAAAAAACTTGTTAATTATCAAAATGCATGCAGTGTAAAATTATCTCTCTTTTCCGAGAATAATCTTGAGTTTTTGAACTATTTTTTAAAAACTATTAAAAATAAACATTAATGATTACATATAATATTACAATTCAGTTGATAGATTATTATCAACATTCCTATTTAATTATAGCAGGCTTTATTGTCGTTCCAATAAATATTTTTTTCATCTGTTTTCTCGTTTTCTTTAAAATTAAGAGATTCCAAATATCTTTTTTTAAAGACAATTTCTTTTTGGTCGAAAAGTGTACTATTATATTTTTGGTTGAGAATTGGCCTTTTTTATTTAAAAATTGTATTGCTTGGAGAAATATTTGATTATTTCGTTGAAAATTCAATAATTTTCTTAAAAGGTCATCAAAGGCAATCCTGTTTGATCGAAAATGAACTGTTTTATAGATGATTGGTCATTTTGGGTTGAAAGTTCACTTTTCTCAAAATTTAATTTGGGTGTAGAAAATTCGTCGTACTAATACTCGTATTACTAATAAAGAAATTAACCTATGACTACAAAAATAACTGTTCTTGTATTAAAAATTTAATTGTTTGGTTGATAATTAATATTTTATGTTTGAGGGTTAAACTCTTCTGTTCGAAATTGAACTATCGGGTAGAAAATTAACTATTTTGTTAAATGTTACATTTTTCGTTAACAATTAAATTGTTTTTCAAAAAAAGTTGAAGTTCTTTGTTAATAACTCATATTCTTTTATTATTGGATTCATTTATTTGTTCAAAATTTCAAATCATTTCTTAGCAATACATTTTTCTGGTTAAAAGTTAATCTTATAATTGCAAATTTAACTATTCTATTTTCGTGTAGAAGGCGATTATTTGTAATTTACGGTTAAATTATTTGTTAGAAAATTTTTCTATAGTTGCTTCAAAATTCAAGAATTTTTATAATGAAATTTTCATAGTTGAAAATTCGACTTTTACGGTCAAATTAAACTGGTCTTGATTTAAAATGTTAATAATTTTAGGTTAAAAGTTCATATACTTGGTTGAAAATTCAAGTTCTTTATTAAAAACTTATTATTTTGGTTGAAGATTCATAAGTGTAGTTGAATATTTAACTCGTTGTTTACAAATGAAGTTATTTTTTCAAACATTAAACTATTTTGTAGAAAATTAAAATTTTTCTTTTTGAAAATTAATTTCTTAAACTTAAAATTTAACTATTACGTTGCTATTTAAAAACTTATATATTTTACTCAAAAGTTGATGAATTTCATTTAAAATTTATAATTTTGATAGGCAGTTCAACTATTTGCTCAAAAATTAATTTATTATATAGTACGGTGAATGATCGTTTAACAGTGAGACTTGGTCCTTTACTATAATAGCGCATTTGCCACTTATCGCAGCTTATTCAGCAATTTCTGGTGAAATAAGGCCTTACACAACAATTTTCTTAAGAAATATATTCATGTCATGTTAGAAAATAAGATGCGATTTAGTTGTATGCACGGAGAAAAATAGATATTGATAAGCAGATATTGAAAACTTTGATATTTAACCATAATATATAGATATTACGGCATACTATCTAGTATTTTCTATTCAACATATAAAATATTAAAGGGCAATATCTGTTTATATTGAAAGTACAAAATATGTGATATTAACAGTTAATATCTAAGATATTAAAAAACTAAATTTTATCGGAGCAAGGTCGCTGACGTGTGGCGTGGCGACAAAAGATTTTGTCTGTATCTTGAGCTTTCATCGTGTGTATTGTGGTTTTTCGGATATCTATTGCACTATAAGTTTTGGTGGAAAATGGATTAAGTGTTTTTGGATATGTTATAATTTTCTCAAGAAAATGAGGACTCAGCTACAGGCATCTTCCATATTAGCCTTGAACAGTGTGTTATCTGTTTAACACAAAAACCGCATAATTATGCAAAAAGGCGAATGCTTGAGGATTCGAATTTTCAAAAAAGAGGAGTACAATATTAACATTGTTTTGCATTTTACAGAAAGTGGCATGCTTTACAGGTAATTTTCGCACAATTAAAAAATATTTCTTGAATATCTTAGATTCTGCCCTTTAATATCTTGGATATTGTCAGTTAAAATCTTTTTTTTAATATCTACGGATGCTCTACTTCAGTGTCTAGATTTTTGTCCCATAGTTAAATCGCTAAGATATTATCTATTAATATTTAGATAGTCTGTGCTAACATCTATTTTTCTCCGTGTGTAATGCACGAGGGCTTTCCGGATTATTATTCCCTGTCGTTAAGTACTTTAAAAACATTTTGTGTTCACAATTTTTACTTAAAAAGTACTTTTAAAATTAATTTTAACCATCGTTCTTTTTGCGTGTGAATTTCTAAAAAATTATTTTCAAGCTCTTGCTTAATTTTGATATGTTTTTAAACATTATGACATTTAATACCTCATTGATTCTTTTAAGACTCTACGTAAGATGCCTTGAAAAAAATACAAACCGGTATCAAAATACAACTTTTTTTTGTGCAGTCACTTTTATTAAATTTTGGCTAATACAAGTGGAAAATTTGTACATGAACGGATGATTAACGAATTCTTTATTTTCCTTATTTTGAGAAATAATCTGCATTCCAAGTTCAACAGTGAGACTGAGTCTTCCACCACGGTAATGCATCTGTCCATTCTTCGCAGCTTATTCAAAAATTTCTGGTGATAAATGGTCTTGTACAACAATTTTCCTAAAAAATTTCTTTCTTTCAACTTTTTTTAAAGCAAATCGGCTCGTCAAGCCAAAGTTGAACAAAGTTTTTTTTTTTAAATTCCTTTTTTAAGTGTTTGGTCCGAAATTATATTATTATTATTATTATTATAACATTAATTATATAATATCACATTTATCTTACATAGTTTGGACGTAGTCAATTTCACGAAAATGTTTCATGTTGACTCAAAATAAATAGGTCGGAAAGTTTATTACGTTTCCACTTCTCTTTAGCTGTACTTTTTTCAAAGAAACATTTGATCACTGAATCAAGATAGAACCAGACTGCAGCCAATTTTTTTAAGTTTCTTACACTTCACTTGCCGTTCCAAATTCTTCTGGCCAAACTCGGTGTTTACTCCCTTCGGAACAGAGAAATGTGCACTGAGGCGAATGGATAACTTGTAAATTTAGTTTTACAATTGAAAACGACAAGCAGCGTCTAAAGTTGGTGGTAGAATCAAGACCGCGTGTCAGAGTGTCACATGCAACCACTGACAATAGTGAAATGTTAGTAAGTGGACAAGAGAAAAAATAAAAATCAATTATATTTTTAGAAACTTGTCCTAAAATTTACAAAAAATACGAGATATTTATTTCATTACAAATCACGCATTTATTGCTCACATTACAAATGTTCATTTTGATTAAAAATAAATGAAGATAGAGGAATAAGCGGAAGGGGAAATTTGTCGTTTCCCGAAATTTCTACTGAATTTCTTTCTTACATTTTTTATGCTTTTAAAGGTTGTGAATAAATAGTTTTTATTTTAATTGAAGCAAATAATGACAATTAAGGAGCAAAACTTAATATATTGAATTAAAGTTTCAATTTTAAATCTATAGATAAATAATGTTCATTTTAAAATTTTAACACATGAACTATTTAAATAGAAACATTTAAAATTACATCGTTTTCTATTAAATGATTATTAATAAGTATTTCAGATTATTTAAATGCACATCTGAAATGTTAAATAATTTTTAATTGTAACTCGTCAAAATTCTAGAACTTTAAATTTTACATATTTGAAATTAGAGTTTAAAATTTTTTAAATTTTTCATTAAAAATTATGTTAGTTTTGAGTTCTCCAATTAAAGATTTCAAATTTGTAAAGTTGTATTTATACATTTATAAAATTAAAGAGTTCTTAATTATAATTATTCAAAATTGAACGACATGTTCAAAAAACACGTTTAAAATTACATGATTCTGAAATATAAATATTTCAATCTAATGAATCTTTAATTTTACAACTAAAAATTTTACAAATTTTAAATTGCAAAATTTTTAAATCTGAACTATTCCAGCAACAAAAAATCGTTCATAATTACATACTTTTATAATATAATTATTTAATAATTATATAAGTAGCAGATTAATTAATTAAAGTAATCTTAAAATTAGTCGATTCTGCTAGTTACTGGAATAAGTTGTGAATTTACTAAGGCATTTTTTACAGATTCTTTAACAAGAAAAATTTGACTGAAAATAACCTAATCATGTCGAAGAACAATTATTTAGTACAAAATTAAAGATTATTTTTCTTCATTAATCTTTCGTAAAATCTAGGAAGATGAATGACCAAATCTAGGAGCATATTTAGAAAATATAATTCAAAGCCAAAGCAACATAAAAAAATCTTTAAGTAAATTTGGGCTCAGTAGAAATGACAAAAATTGTAAAGAAAAATACTGTTTTTATGGATATACTTATTCAGAATGATTGAAAAATATTTTTAAAAATTTTTCGATTCTTCGATTTTCATTGTGGTGGATTTTTTAAATAAATATTGTGTAAAAGTACTTAAATCTTAACAGTCATTTTCTCTTTAAAAAAAATTCATGTTACACCTGTTCTTAAAAAACGTTCTCTTCTTCCCTGTTTTTCTTGTTTTTTTTTTCAAAAATGCAGTCTTAGTTAATATAACTCAATGAGAATATCTAAATATTTTTGGTTCATTATCCTAATATTATATACTTATCTCGGAATTCATCTGGTTTGGTTAAAAATTCTACTATTGGGTTTAAATACTTATTATTTTGTTTAAAATTCAACAATTTTTTTTTCTAACAAGATGATTAAAAACCTTTTTTTCTTTTTCTTTCGAGTGTTTATGGAAGAAGGGGAATGTCAGAAAAAATGTGTTTGGTTGAACTTAAAATTAAAAGGATGAACAATTGTTATTATTGCTTAGTTATAAATTCGTTAGTTTTTCGTTTCATTTGACTGATTGAATATTCATACTTTAGTAGAAAATTGATCTTTTTTCATAATTGCTGCTAAAAAGCTTTCACTATTTGGTTCAAAGTTGAACTACTTTGTCAAAAATTAACTTTTTTCGCTAAATAGAGAAAACTATTTTGTTGAAAATGCATTCTTTTCATTTGAGACTTAATTTTTTTAACTAAAAACGTAACTGTTTCGATTTTTCGCTTTAAAAATCAATTATTTGGCTCAAAGTTAAACTATATTTTCAAATACTCTTTTTGGTTTTTAAAGATTCTTAATTTTAGTTGAAAATTCATTTTCTTGGATTAAAAATTCAAAAATTTTGTAGAAAAATGAACTATTCGGTTGATATTTAACTTTTTTCATAAAAATGTATTTTTTGTGCAAAATTCAACAGTTTTGTGGATAATTCATGTATTCTGGGAAAATTTCGTTTCTTTTGTAGTAAATTTATCTTTATGGTAGAACATTCATCTTTTGTCTTTAAAAAATGAACCTGCTTAGTTAAAACTAAACCTGTTGTTGTTGAGGATTCAACTATTCTATTGAAACTTCGTATTTTGGTTTGAGAAATACAGTATTTAATTTTAATTCAAGCAAGATTTCTTAAAGATAATTTTTTTCTGAACATTTTCCTTTTAGTTTCAGATTCATATTTTCAAGTTAATAATTAAACTGTTTTGCATAATATTCGTCTTATTGAATTGAAATTTAAGAATTTTGTATTAAATAAAGTTTTTGGTTGAAAAATTATATTTTCGGTTGATCATTTAACCTTTTGTATAAGACATATTTTTGGATCGAAAATTCATCAATTTCGTTTAAAATTCGTCTTTCTTGATAGAAAGTTCATTTTTTTTGCTTAATGGTTGAACTATTTGGTTAAAACTGAAACTATTATGGTAAAGCTTCTATTTTTGTTGCTGTTAGAAAAATAATTTTTTTGAAATTGTACACCAAACGACGTCACATACAGAGACAAATTTAGCCACGAACAGAACGTTTAAAAATTAAAAAGAAAAAAACAGATTTTGGCCATTTTTCTAAAAGAACTTGTCATTTTGGATTTATTTATCAAAAATAATGTCAAGAAATCAAAATTCAAATTTCAAGCCAATCGAAGCGAAATATGGGGAAAGTTTTTATAGCAATTTCATCGTTTAATTATTCCTAAAATATTTCTTTTAAACCATTGTTTGAAACCTCGTTTTTCTTTCAATGATAAAAAATTCTGCAAAAACAAAAATCATATTTTTAGTATATAACAAGGCGAGGTAGGCAAGAATGTTCGAAGAAAGGATTGTAGCTTTTCGTTGTAAGGCAGCTCAGAAAATAAATACAATTTTGAAAATAGCTTTCAAAAAACGAGTGCGAAGCGCCTCTTTCGCGATGGGAAGCTGTACCTTAAAGCCTGCAGAGGTTTGAGTAACTCAATTTTTAACTATACTTATTTTCCTAGAAAGTTTAGAGTATTAAGATGCATGCAAAAACTAAGATACAAAAAAGATGTTTTGGTTAAAGTTCCATTTAGGCATTTTGAGTCTAAAAAAAATTTCAACGCGAAGCGTAAGGTTTGAATTCGCCCGAGCACGAAGCGCGAGGTAACTGGTTATGGAGCGCGAAGTACTAGATCCGACAGATACGCGCGCTAACTTGCGAATATGACGAGCCGCGCGCGCAGCGCGCAATGAGAATGTGTACACGCTGCGGGAATATTTTTTCATCGCTTTTGGTAGAAAATAGTTTTTTGTGAAAAGAAATATTTTTTGACTTTAAATCCTAGGAATTTAAAATGTGTTAGATTAAATTCATTATGATATATCCATTAATTCTATTTAAAAAATTTATTTAACGGCATATGAAGCAAAAATTAAACGAGGATTGCATGATTGCAAAATGCACATAAAAATGGAAAAATAAAGTAACAGCCCCAGAGCAATATATGACATTCTTTGTTACTTTGGAAACCAGGAATGAGTGAGTGCAAAAATGCGTTTCAAGCATGGTTAAAGCTCGTTGTTTGACTTGATAAGCGGCCACCGAGCCGATAGTGCACACGCGACACTTTCCGCCAGATAAGAAACGCCAGAGGCTGCTTCTGAATCATGCTAGAGCCTTCTACTTTTCGCGTATGTCAGGCACGTATGTGTTTTTATACGCTCAGAAAAATCTTTAGTTGACAGAACAAAAGTTTGGGTCTTCCGACCAAATTTTTTGGTTGCTTTATAAGCAACAAAATCGTTTTGTTGAATCAATCCAATTATTTTGTTGGTACGTTTGGTTGAACTAACCAAACAGTTTGATAGCCGCAACAAACCTTAACACAATTATTTCTTAGACTTCACGAAAATATTTTAGATTTTACAAAATAGTTTTTTTTGATCTAACTAAATACTTGTGATAAAAACAAAATTATTTTTTGTCGAGTGAACTAAACTTTGGTAGCCTTAACAAAATAATTTCGTTGGAGAAATACAATTTTATCAAAAAATAATTATTTTCTTGAGGAAAAAATGCATTTTGTGAATAAAATATTTTCTGTATAAAAAAACACTGAAGGGACCGTGTTGTCTGTATAACATGTTTTTGATTTGTAGAAAATTCGTTTAATTAATCACAATTAATTTTCAGAATACTCGATGATTAGATGAAAGAATGCTTAATTAAGAGATTTCTCCTGAATGCTTTAAGTTAAATGTTTTGTAATTCTAACTACTTTTTTGCTAATTGCAACCAAATTTTGGTAAAAGCAACCAAATCTGCTCAACATAATTATTTTGTTTCTGGGACATTATTTTTTTTATCAGTGTATTTCGTTCAAAACTAACTACTATAGCTATAGGTCGGCTTTACACCTCTAACTGTACGTAATTATTAGTTTTCAGGACTGTTTTTCTAGTTATTATTAGTAGAATTAGGCAGGGTGTCTGAGAACTTCATTTTTTTAATTCTCTCACTTTTCCTGGACTAATTTTTCATTTGCCTTGATCATTCATATTAAAATACATGCACTTTAATATTGTACTATTTTCAACTTAGAATCTTTTATAAACGGAATAAAAAAGTATTTCAGACACAAATTTAAACTTTTCAAATGTATTAACTAATTTTAAACAATAAATGTCTTTTCTACTATTAAATATGATTTTGGAACAAAATACTTTAATTTGCAACAAAATAATAAAATTTGGAACATAAAAATTGAATCTTCAACCTAAAATCATAAATTGTTAACAGAAAACTGTCATCGAGTATATTTAAATAAAAAAACATGAAATTAATAAAAAAAGAATTTTAAAACCAAAAAGACAAAGTTTCGTTAAATAAATATTTTTCACTCAAGAAAAAAATAAAAATTTATCGAAACTGTTGAAACTTAAGCCAAAAGGCGAATTTTCTCTACAAAGTAACATTTTTAAACCAAAATATGATTTTTTTAAACCAAGAAAATTATTATATTTTTAAGTGAGGAAGGAGAATTTTTGCATAAAAAAGATCTATTTAAGAAAAATTTTAAAGTTAAGTTTTCAGTTAAAAAATTAATTTGAAATCAATAAAATGTCTATTCTACTGAATATTTAAAGTTTCAGACAAAGACGTAAGCCGTTAGTGAATTTTTTAAAAAAATATGCTTTTACCCAGGTAGTTGAATTATAATTGAAAAAAAAATTTTATTAGCAAAATACTTAAACTTTGAAAAAAAGAGATGAATTTTCAACTAAAAATATTAACATTCAAGGAAAAAAATAATTTCTTAACAAAATTATTCAACAAAATCTTTTGAAAAAACGAAAAAAAGTAAACTTTTAGTCCGAAAAGACGAATTTCAACACAAAAAAACTTTTCAACAAAATTAATTTTTTTTTTAAATTGTTCAATTTTCATCCGAAAAAGATTCCAGTTAACTTATGAGGATCAAAATATGAGTTTTTAAACAAAAATAAGTTTTAACGAAAAAATTAAATTCTCAATCCAAAAAGAGATTTCTACCGAAGAAAGATAATATTTGTTCTAAGGCTGATTAATTTTTAATAAAAAACGACAATTTTTTACATTTGATCTTTTATGCCGAAAAGATTTCAGTTAATTTTTTAAAGCCAAGATATAATTTTAAACAAAAAGTAAATTTTCTACTAAGTAGTTAATTTTTCAACAACAGTATTAAGTATTAAGTATTCAGTTTTCAACCAAAAAGTATGACTTGTAAACAAAATATTGTAATTTTCAATCAAACAGTTCATTTTTTATCTATGAAAGATAGAATTTCTCTTAAAATAGATAAATTTTTAATAGTTACATTTTCAAACAAACAGCACAAATTTTAAACAAAAATATTAATTTTAATAATATTGTTGAATTTTCAACCGAATAGTTGAATTTTCATCCAAGAAAGATGTAATTTCTGCTAAGGCGGTTGGGTTTTTTAATGAAAAAGACAAACTATTAAAAAAGAGGTTGATTTGTCAACTAAAAAGTTGCATTTATATTTAAGAAAGATGAAAGTTCTTCTCAAATAGATCAATTTTTGAAAAAAGGTTAAAAAAATAAGTTTCATTTTTATCCAAATAAGATTCCAGTTCACTTTCCAACACTAAAATAAGAATTTTGAACAATAAGTTAATTTTTTGCTGTATAGACAAATTCTTATCCAAAAAGTATGCCTTTTGAATAACATTGGTAAATTTTCAACCATGCAGTTGCCTTTTTGTACGAGAAAAATAAAAATTGTATTAATGAAGGTTAATTTTTAAATAAAAAAGAAAATGTTCAAAACAAAAAAAATAGTTGAATTTTCATTCAAAAAGATTTCAATTGACTTTTCAACACAAAAATAGGAATTTTAAACAAAAAGTGAATTTTCTAGTAACTAGTTTAATTCTCAACAAAAACTTGCATTTATTTTAAGAAAGATGCCATTTTTATATTAAAAAATATGAACTTTTAAATCAATAAGATAAATTTTTAGAAAAACTGGTTTTGATAAAAAAAGACGTCAGTTGACTTATCAGCAACAAAATAGGAATTTGAAACGAAAGGTCAATGTTCTACGAAAAGAGTTGAATTTTTTAAACAAAAAGATGATTTTTTAAGAAATTAGTTGAATTTGCAAACGAATCGGATGTCTTTAAGAAAATGGTTAAATTTTTTCAAAATGGTACAATTAATAACTACAATGATAATCATCAGGACAAATTTTTTGCTAATTTGCAAAAATTATGTACATGAGTGAAGGAACACCTCCCCACTTCCTTAAGAAATAGTGAAAACTTGTTTCTACCCCCCCCCCTCCACAGCTGTTACGTACATTAAGTATGGTTCCTCAATTACACGAGTGTAGAACTATTGGAGGGAGCGCAACTTTCGTCTCGAAAAGAGCGTGAAAGAAGGGTTGCCAACTTATAACATGAATGTTTTCCAGTTGATTGAAACTGCCGGTAAGGTAGGTCATCAAAGGTATTGATGCACACAAGCCGCAGATTTGGACGGTTTTTGTCAAGTTTGTTGGGAGCTGCTTTTTAAAAAGTGAAATCGGATTTATTACTGACTGGAACCGTAATTACATGTTTATATAAATTTTCAGAGTGGCAAGAAGACAGTAAATCATGTAGGTTATGTTCAGTTTGCTTAATTGTATTTTTGGAAAGTTTCCACCACCTTTTAAGCAGATGGATTTTATAAGTTGGCAACCTTTCTTTCACGCTTTTTTCGAGGCGAAAGTTACGCTCTCCTTAACAGTTCTCCACTCGTCCATGTAAAACCGACCTTAGTTGGAGAGGTTGTAAAGGTGTTTTGGAAGTGGGTCAATTTTACTTGATCAGATAGCAAGGATTATGATAAACATAACCACTGGCTATAAGCGAGCATAACCGCTCTAATCAACTTTATCAGCTGCTATAATGAAAAGCCGATACTCTAACAAGGAAAGGAAAAGAATAATTTTATCGTAAATAATTGACTGACAGATGAACTCTTTTGATTCCCGCAATCTGCTTGAATTTATCGAAAAATACTCGTGTTCAGAAAAATTCAGGGAAAATGTTAAAATTAATTCTTAGGAGATTACGATAATGATGGTAATGCAAGAATAATACAAGCGAAGGGAGATTAGGAGTAAGTATTTTAATGGGGACTTTAGGTAATTTAAAAATAATTATGCAAAGAAATTTAGATGATACTATGGCTAGAAAAGTTTATATTAAAATTTGGAAAATATATACCTTAATTAATCAATTATTTCGGGATTTTATTTCGTATTTTATATCTTTCTCATTTCTTCCCTATTCGACGCTGATTATTATTATATTTTTTCAATATTTTAATTTTGGAGATTAACAATAACAAATTTTTAAGACATTAAATTGCAAATAATGAAATTTTAAAAATTAATGTTTGAAAGGTTTGTAATTTGGAAGAGCTTCTTTTGAATATTTTATTTTTGAAGATACACCATTGAAAATTCTTTAATTTTAACTTTTTACAATTTAAAATTCTTCGATTCTGATGATTTACAAATTGAAATACCGCATTATTTAAAAAGTATTAAAAATCGTTTCTGAAATTTCAATGATTTGCAAAATCGATAATAAAGTTTTCAATTTTGAATCTATCGAATTGAAGAAATTTTAAACCTGAATTGTCAACATTAGAGAGTTTTTAATTGAGAACTATAAAACGTGCATAATTTTTTATTGTAAATTTACAGAATTGACAAGTCTTTAATTTTAATTATTTAAATTTAAACTTTTCGCTATATTGAAGAATTAAAGTGTTTAATTATTGAATTTTTATAATATAGAATAACTAATTGTTCAATTTACAAGATTTATATATAATAAAGGATTATCATTTCTAAGGTTTTTTCTTATTAGTTTAATTTTGAAAATTTAAAATTGAAAGCTCTTTGACTTTAATTATGTATTTATAAAAATTTTGAAACTTGGATGAATTTTAAAATATTCAAGCAATTTCAAGTATTGAAAATTAGAAAATTTTTAATTGGAAACCTCGAAACTAGCATATTTTTTTATTCCAAATTTTGAAAATGAAAAACTCTTGACTTGTAGTTATTTAAATTTCAATTTATTACAATTTTGAACAGTTACAATTTTAAATTCTTGAATCCTGAAAATGTCAATTTAAAAATTACTTAATGTTCAAGATTTTATTTTAAAGAAACGATTTTGGTGATTTACAATTGATAATTCTTTAAACTTAACGATTTTGAATTTGAAATGCTTACTTTTCTTAGACTTACAATTGGATATTCATTAATTTGGAATATTTTTTTGTGGAAAATGAGATAATTTTGAAGGTTTCTTAGAATATGCAAATATAATTGGAATATTTACAATGAAAAATTTTAAAGATTCGAATACTTGTAATTTTTTCTCATTTTACTTATTTTCTTTAGATTCAGTTACTTTTAAGGAACTTTCACTTTTACTCATTTTTAAGGGGGTATTATTTTAAAAAACTTAGTTCTCTCAAACCTTTTTATAATTCACGTTAAATTTTTAAGTATTATATGGAATTCTGCTCATTGCCCTTAAATACCTCCAGGTTTACTCGCATTTTGTTTAATTTCTTGTTTTTTTTTATTTATCCTGAATTCGTGGAAATTCATCTGAGATTCTTATAAATTTGATTGAATTCTTTTTAATTTATATAAATACAAAAGAACAGTCTCAGTCCGGACTTACCTTTTCCGAGAATTTATGCCTTATTGATTTCGTGATGCGAGGCGACGTGGGAGAAAAAGAGAGGCGGTGCTCAGCCAAGCGTGACAAACAGCCCAAGGTCCGCACTCTCAGCGTGTGTGTTGCATCAGGCTGCGTCATGCGGAGAAAATCAACAGAAATTGTTCATGTGGCCCTGACTGTTTCCGTTTGGACGAACTGGATTTTGTTTGAAGGCCATTGCAACCCATGCTTGAAATGGGAATCAAATCCAAGTTACAGTTTAGTAAGAGTAACTAGTAGCTGAAATAAACTAATAACTTCTTATCACTGATTATATGCCAATTTATTTCCTAAATTGCAATCAGAACAGTTAAAGCTTTCTATCCTTCTATTATTCTTTAAGGACATTCGTTCATTTCAGTTAAGACACATAAAAATCATCAAGACATTAAAACTTATTATTGCCTGAAGGTGTGTAAACAAAATATTAACCCTTACGTTCTAGATTCTAGAAGCTCGAAATTTTCCGCTTCCCTTAGAGCGGGTCCAGCAAACCCAAGCAAGCCTCAAACTAAAATATCTCGGTTTAAATAGACTTAAGAAAATTACATTCTTATTAAATTGTGGCCCACATTCTCGCAAAAATGAATATTGTAAAAATAGATATAATAATTATTTTTTATCATAAATATTTTGCAAAAAGTGAGAAAACTTTTAGGAAAAGACACTGCTGAAAAAAACGTCCGGGTCTCTGGAACCGATCCTAGTGTTTGCGGGTTAAGAATTCTTTGAATCTCGGCTCATTAACCCTTTAAGTATCAAACCTTGATCCCGTTACATAAAAATTCCAAAAAAATTCAGGAACAAGGTATGATTGTTTTCTGATGGATTTTCGCCGTTTTTTTTGTCAATTTTTACATATTTCTCGCTTTCTATTAAATATACAAAAGCTAAAATCCATTTCACGAGATGCAGAACAGTCCACTTCAATCTAATTCACGCATTGATTGTGCGGAATTCTAAACCCGTTACCTAAATATAAAAAAAATCGCAGATAGTGAATGTTGCTCAACTGCAAAATCGGTAGTTAAAGGTTTAAAGCTTCCCCTTAAACAACTTTGAAATACTCGGAATCTTCATTGAAGGCAATTTCAGAAACGTCAAGTTGGCAGTAAAATCAGAGAATCGATCGCAAATCCAACGAAGGCTTTGGACGTTATTCAAAAGCTGTTACTATTCTGATGTGAGCGAATCAGTCGTCTTTACGCGGAATGATCTCTCGTAATCAAAGCTATAACTATTGACGAGCTGTAGATGTTCTACGTTAAACTACTCTCAAACGATGCGAGGGTCATTGGTGAATTAGGTAAAATGTAGGTCCAAATAAGACTGGCCTGTTCAGTATTTTTATCTAAATTTTAAACCGGAAGATTTCCTTAACTAGTGATGTAGTAGGAGGAAGAATTAATTGTGGTAATTTTCAATGATATCCCCTTCAAAGTACTAACCCTCTGCAAGTCACTTGCTTTTTCTAAAGATCGTTTTCCTTCGGAGGTACTCCTTAAAATCACCTTTCAGATCCCTTTCCCCCTATGACTTGCAATCCTCTTTCTCATAGAGGATGCTTGAGTTTAAGGAATATCCAGAAATCTCATAGAGACAGTTCAGGATTGTATGGGGCTGCCAAAGTTGTCTAAGGCGGTATTTCCCCAGAAATTGCTGCATAAGCTGCGATGTCTTAAGGTGCGTTGTCTTCGTGATGGCATTGGCTCAAAATTTCCGAAATAATAGTTGTTGGAATCCTGAAGTCTTCCTCCACTTTATTCACTCATAAACCACGATTTTCATTCATTGATACTTTCATTTCTGCCACATTTTGAGGTGTTTTGGGCATTGCCTGTCACTTTTTAATTTAAGTACGATTCATAGATTCATCTCCATACACTTTCCAAATCAGTACGATAGTGTTTCAGCACCAAACGCAAAATTCATGACAAAAGTTAATATCTACTCTTTGTGCTGCGGTACTCGTCATCCTGAAATGTGGCGCGTACGTGGTTAGAAGTTGCAGAAGTTAGGATACTTTCCGGACAGACGTCGCATTAGATTCTGCAGAGAAGTGCTCAATTTAACCTAACTTTTGTTGAGCTTTAAGGCCATGTGATGAGTGGGTCACGTGACCAAATTCCTACCTTATTGACACTTTTTTATTTTATAACTTATTTTCATACAAAGTGCCACATCGAGTTGGAAATTTCGTATGATATATAAAATGCACTAAGAAAGATGGGCCTGGTCCTAAATTTAAATAATCATGAAAAAAATTACTCACAAAAAAAATTTTTTCCCCGATTATAAAAATTTGGGACCAGACCCAACTTTCTTAGAGCTCTTTATTTAATATACTAGATTTTCAATTCAATGTGGAACTTCGTGTGAAAATAAGCTAGGAAATAAAAAGAGTTTCGGTAAGGTAGGAATCTGGTCACGTGACTTACTCGTCACATGGCCTTAAAGGCTTAAACTCATGATACATTTGGCTAAACATAAAATCTCACAAAACTCATCAAATCCAGTTAATAACATGTAATTGTTGATTTGTACTCAGCATTCCTATTAGTGAGTAAAAATCTACCAGAAACTGGATAACAAAATGTGATGTGAACATGCAAGGCTTTTGCTTCTTGAAGAATAGTGTTTGATCATAACGAATAAATTAAATTATTCCAAAGGATATAGAAGATGATAATATAGAAAATGTTTAAGCATAATTTGGAGAGATAAAGTACACAACAGAGAGGTAAACTGGAACCTGGAGTTATGTAAAATGGATTGGCGCCATTTCCGACACTGTGAACAAATAAAGATTCTAGTCTATTATTATTTTTACAAGAGATAAGAAGTGTATCCTTGATGACGAAAAGTGCAATCTTAGAAGGTACAGTCCAACAGAAGAATGCAATGAAACCCATTCTCTATTTATTAAAACTGAATTAAGGGGAAACATATAAGATATATTATGTTCACTATTTTTTAGAAGGATTACCCTCTATATAGCGTAGGGTAGTTCAAGAAAGTCTTTGGAAAATGTGAAAACACTTTTATATTTAAAAAAAAATAAAAGACAAATAATAAAGTTTTGCACATACGGAAACTTGATTGGATGATTCTCAATGCTGCATTAATAATTTTTAAGCTAGACACTTTGAAAAAAGTCGAAGAATTATCTTACTTCATCTTTAAATAATTTTTTTTTATTCGTACTAACAAGTGATTCAAAAATTCTTCGGATTATCATTCACGATAACGGTTGGAGTTATAAAAAGGGCATATTTTATTGTTTAATTCCTATAAGTATAATAAAAACAATAGTTAATAATAGTTAATTACTGGCCAATCAAATATTTCATTTTTATTGCTAATTTATTTTTCATGTCTTACAATTTATATATGTTGTTTCAAATTCGTCCTTTTCAGTATGCAATTATTCTTATGTTTGAAAATTCACGTTTCTGAATGAAAACTCATGTATTTTTAAAACATTATTCTGAATAATTTTGGAAATTATTCACACGGCCGTGACACTTTATATTTGGATTCCCTAGACTTAAGATCAAGGCCAGTACAGGCCACGTCCAAAATCGTTTTTGTTTCCAGGTTTCAGTGTACTTCATCGACAGTATATGAATTTCGTTAAAAATTCAGCTTTTCCTCACGAAAAGAATCTCCATAAATGATAATTAATGTTTCTCGTTAAAAATTTTATTATTTGGTTAAAAGTTCATATATTTTGTTAAAAATTGAATAATTAAAAAAAAAACATGGAGTAATATTACCAGGGGCAGATCTGAAAACAATTATTTGACGGGGTTTAAATGCGTAGCAATATATTTGAAGAATTTTAATTTAAAAGTTGACCAGTGCAGAAGATATTGAAGGGGGGATCCCCCCTCGATACGCCACTGATATTATTTAATCCTTAGTAATTATATACAGGGAGTCCAAAAGTTCCGGACACCGAGAACATTTTCTTAGGTAAAATATTTTTATTGAGGTCAAGGTCATTCATAAATTAACTTTTAATGAGCAATTTAGTGCTGACCTTTAAATTCACGTTGACGATGACCTCAAAGGTCATTTCAATGTCAATTTAAAAAAATGGTTACCCCCGATTTTTGACATCGGGAATTGATGGAGCAGGAAATTACAAGTTAAAATTTTTTTTAAGATCATAGGTTTAATTGGACCTTGAAGGTAACTCTAAGGTCATTAAAATTAGGCAAGGTCACTTCTACAATCACCTCTAAAAAACACCTCTAAAAGCAACAGCTTTTAGAAAAATTGGACACCAATGGAAGTTATTAGCTTCAACAAGGCACACTCAATGGTGACCTTTAATAGGACGATCTCAAAATCAACGTAACTACTGAATGTTTCTTGTTGAAACAACTAACTCCCACTGATATGACATTTTTCAAAAGCTGCTAATCTTAGAGGTGTTCGAATCTTGTTTAAGTTTTAATGGTCTCAAAGGTTAAATTAAATCTACGAAGTTAATGTATATTTTTGAACGTGAAGGAGGTCCGGAACTTTTTGGATACCCTGCATATAGAGGTAATCCTAAGTAGTCTGAATATAATCCGCGGTAATCAACCTCCGCTTCCTAGTCCTGGGTTTGAGAAGTAGGCGAAGAAGGAGAAATTGGGTGAAGTAGATAAAATCAGGGGAGAGAAATTATTGAGAGTTAGAAGGTAATAAAGTAGGGGCAACGAGTGTGGGTAACTGTAGTGAGGAAAAATGAGTTAGAGGAAAAGTAGAATTAGGAAAAGGAGTGGAGGAAGGTGAAAGAAGTGAGGGCAATTTATGAAGCTAAAGTAGGGGTAATGAGTAAGTTAAGTCAATCAAATAAATTAAGTAGTAAGAGAGGGAAAGTAGAGGAAATGATTAGAAATTAGAGTTCGTAGGGTAAGGGAAGTAAGAGATAATGAAGAAGAGTGTTACATCGAATAGAGGGTGAACGGGGATTAGAGCGAGAGATGAAATTAAGTTAGTAATGGATGAGTGAAGTGAAGGGAGGAGCAGTAGGGGGATGTAGGTATATTAGTGGAGGTGAAGTTCGTGAAAGGAAATTTCGTACAACCTAATTAACTTTCAAACAGGCTAAGAAACCCTTTTTTTTGCAGGTGCGCGGCGCCAACTTTGACTAATTTTAAGGATTCATCCCCCCCTCGCCACGAGTACTTGTTGCTCTTTGCATGACGGATAGTAAAGCGGCTAGCATGCAGAAGTGTTCAATATCTTTGCTTATCTGTTTACTCGCTTCAGAATAGTCAGGCTGCTTTTACGACACTTTTAGAGTTTATACCGAAAAGCGGAGTAACACCTGCTATAACACCGGGCATTCAGCAGTCTTGCGCAATATCCAGATATACCTGCGATAGAAGCAACATTGAGCGGATAAGTTTTCGCTCTAACTCGACTGTAAACGTGCGTAATAAACTGACATATTCGACGCATTGTTTGTCGGTTTGTAAGTTTGATTTGACGCATTTATCTTATCTCCCTGGTTAGAGGCTTGACAACTCATCGGATGTAATTCGCTGTTTCTGCTGGTATGTTCCTTCCTTAATGCTTCTGAGGATCATTTGGCGAAAAAGGATAACTGTACTGATATCCGGAAGTGTATCACTTGTCGGAGGAATATTTGTTTTTTCGTTACTGAATTTTTATAATTTTATAAAAGTGCAGTCAAATCAAAGAGATTATTATTTATTTTCGGGTCTATTTTTGATAATTTGCTACGCAATTCATTTCTTATAGAAGGCATTCCAAAAGTGGTGTTGGCCCTTAGAATCGTTGTCCGAACAGCGGAACTTTCGCTCTATTGAGATCATTTCTAATTAATTGAAATTGAAATATTTTTCTGAAAAAAGATCTTCTCCTTTCCCTCCATGAGAAATTGAACCCAGGTCAGCCGATTGCCTTCGAGTGCTCTTACCACTAAGCTACTAGAGAAATCGATGGAGGAACCTTTTTTCAGAAATACACGCTTTCTTTAGCAAGGTCTTACGCTCTATATACGTAAATTTTACATGGAATATGTACTATTACATGAAATGGTAACAATCAATCAGTGGAGATCTCTTTCACCAACCTTGAAAATGGAAAATCAACATTATCGATCTAAATCAACTCCACAAACACAGTAGACGTCCGATAACTTGCCGTCCGATAAGTGTACACTCCCCTAATAAAGTCATCACACGTATAGCACGCACACTAATTGTGGTTCTCCCACTACCTGTGCTATTTTGCTCATGATTTGCGCCCATGTTTTACGCATGCGCGCACCTGATATCGTGCTACAAGAGGGGACGTCCGATAAGTCCGCAATTCCTGTAATTTTTCGCCCATACAGCTCCGAAGGTGGAAAGTTATCGGACTTGTACTGTAACTGAAATTCTTAACGTCTTTTCAGACTACATGGGGCTATAAATTAATTTTTAATATTGAAATATTTTTCTGAAAAAGATCTTCTTCTTTCGTTACCATCTCCTATGATAGTACAGATTCCTAGTAAAATTAAGGTAAATATATAAAACGTAACAGCTGGCTAAAAACAGTACGTATAGCTGAAAAATGTTTCCAGTATCGATCTCTCTATTAGCTTAGTGGTAAGAGCACCCGACTAGGAATCGGAAGACTTGGGTTCGATTCCCAGCGAAGCAAAAGGAAAAGATCATTTTCCAGGAAAATATTTCAAATTTAAAAATTAACTCATAGCCTCATCAAGTTAGAAAAAACGTTAAGAATTGCTGTTATTTGAGGAGTTCACCTAGATCGATAGTGTTGATTTTTCATTTTCACAGTTGGTGAAAGAGATCTCCACTGATCGATTGTTACCATCTGCTATGATAGGACAGATTCCTTAGGGATCGTCCATATATTACGTAACACTTTTTTCTTTTGTTTATATCGTTGTCTCTTTCTCAACTTCAGATCAATTTCATGCTCGTCTTTATTCAAACAAAAGAAAAATGCGTTACGTAATTTATGGACGATCCCTTATAAATAATTCTGGTGGAGAAATATGATTGTAATTTCGTGACTTCAGTTAATTCAGGTAAAATACAAAGAAATTTTCAGATCTATTCATTTTGTTGCAGAAATTTAAACTGTTAAATTAATATTAATATTAAAATTTGGAGTATCAATAAAATAGAATTTCTGTCAGAAGCGCTTTAAGCAAATCTCAAGAATGAACAGGACTGCTGGATACTTACTTTTTTCTTCTAAAGCACTTTTCAGTCACCCTTTAGTCACATTTTAGGCTTCCATAGTTCTGGCCAAAAAGCCTTAACATTTCGATTAAGTGTCCGTCAGTCCGTCCATCCACCCATCCACCCGTTCGTTTTGTCTAGGAGAAGAAGTACAAGAAGATAATCATAGGGGCGATAATAGGGGTGGAAAAGATAAATTAAGGGACGTGAATTATGGTAAGTGAAGAAATTCAGGAGAGGGAATTATGGTAAATAAGGAGAAAATGAGGAAGAACTAGGAGAAGTAAGGAAATGTGAGAAGAGGATAACTAGAGGAAGTTAAAGGTAATAAAAAAATAAGTTGGGAAAGTGAGGGGAAATTAGAATAAGCGTGAGTAGGGGAAGTGAGAAGAAATGAAGAGAAAGAAACTAATGGTATTAAGGGAAATTATGAGAAAATAATTATAAGAAGTGATGGGATATAAGGAAAGGGGAACTAGGAGAAGTAACGGATAATAAGGGAATGGAAGCAGAGAAGCAGTGAATGTTATGAGAAATAATTAGATGGGAATTAGTAGAAGTACGGTAGCGAGACATGGACTTATCAAGAAAAAGATAAGAGTAAAATTAACGCAATTGACATGAGATTCATGCGCATAATAAGCGGGAAATCCCTAATGGACAAAGTAAGAAACGAGATAATTCTAAAAGAATGTGGTGCAGAAGAGACGCTAGTAGACACATGGGCAAGAAATCGGTTAAGATGGTTCGGACATGTTGAGAGAATGGCAAATGAACGACTAACGAAACAAGTGTATCAAGCTAAAGTAAATGGCAACGTGCCCAGAGGTAGACTGCGGAAAGAATGGTTAGAATGTGTGAATGAGACCCTACTTAGAAGAGACGTAAGAAGTCACAGAAACACGAGAGCCTGCATGAATAAATGCATGGACATAAATGAAGCTAGAGAAGTATGCCAGGACAGGAAAGTATGGCGGCAAATAGTTAATAAAAAGATTGTCAGTAGAGTGAATGACGCCTGAAACAAAGACCTTGGCTATTAATGGACCCAAGTGGGGAACCTTACATAACGACTTCGTGAGGTTCTTCGCTTGGGGTGATTGCTAGAGAGATTGATCAGCGACCTGGGTCGGAGCAGTGTTGCGGAACGAACGTGTTATTTACTTAAATAGCACGAGAATTCTGGATCAATCTGAAAAATCTCTATCCCTTCCACACACTACTCCTTTCCCCTGGCGAGTGAGTCACGCCTACCCCGAAAGGGAAATGCCTTGATGGTGTAATAGTAATAATAATAATAATAATAATAATAATAATAATAATAATAATAATAATAATAAAAAGCAAATAAGGGGAGCAGAAGCAGTGAAAAGGAGGCGCAATGTTCAAGAAGTAGAAGAAAAAGTGAGGAGAAACTATGGGACGGAAAATAAGGCTACTGAGGAGAAATGAGATGAGTAGGGGTGAAGGAGTAAGGGCTGCAAAGTGAATGTAGGAGGTGAGTGTTAGACAAAAAAGCGAGGAGAGGGAGAAGTAGAGAAGGAAGAATTTATGTTAGTAGATGGTGTGATAAGGAGGGGAGTGCAGAAAGGAGGGAAGTGAAAAATGGAAGGGAAGAATGGGAGAAAAATTATGTGAAGGGAAGGTTCGAACGACTTAATTAACGTCTTAATATGCTGCAAAACCTTTCTTGCAGGCTACTGGCGTCTACTTTGACTAATTTCTTAGGATAAAGTCACAATAGCCTTTTTTTATAAAGTAAAGATCATTTTAGTTATTTTTAAAAATTCCAAAGAAATTTTAAGAGCTTTAAAAAATGTCATGAGGCTACAAAATAATTTGAATGAATTAACATATTCGAGAGTATTTATATTATATATTTGAATAATTAGAAGGTATTCCAAAATATTTGGAAGATTTTAAGGTATTTTTAAATATTCCAAGGACTTTTCAAATTTTCAGTAATTTAATGGCATTTCAAAGGCTTTGAAATAATTTATAATGTTTTTTTTAACATTCTAAGGTATTTTCAGAGGCTTAAAAAATTTAATGAAATTTCACAAGATTTTAAAGGATTAAAAATATTTTAGGGAATTTTAAAAGCTTCCGAAATATTTGGATTTGATTAGAGTAATTTAATGGAATATTCAAAAGTTTAAGATATTTTATGCTATCTTTAAAGATTCCAAGGCACTACAACGGGATTTACCAAATTTGATGCGATTTCCAAAGATTTCAGTAAATATCATATTTAATAGAATTTTCGGGTTTTCATAATAATTTGATAGATTTTAAAGAAAAAAAAATCACGGGAAGTAAAAGATTTCATGAGGTTTTAAGGATTTGAAGAGATTTTTAATATTCTTTGTAATTAATTTAAGTTAATTTGGATTCACCCAGAATTGTTATGAACTTGTCTTCAATTCTTTTTAATTCTTCTAAATGTTCGGATTTCTCTTGCCGTATTGGATTTCACTGAAATTCTCTTAAGTTCACTTAATTCTAATCAATCCAATGGATTAACAACAATATATTTTAGTGCCTGTTTAATTCATTTTGAAGTTTTGTAAACCCACCTGCAATTCTTCGCTATTTCATAAAATCCTTTCATATTCTCTTCAATATGATTTTACAAAATTCATCTCATTTTCCTTAAAATCCTTTTAATTAACTCAAATCCTAGTAAGATCAATGGTGTTTTTTTTTCAAGTCACTTGCATTCAGGGGAAACTTAGGATATTTTGAAAAAATGACCTCGGCTATACCGTTGTACTATTTGTCAAGTTTTTCCAGTTCATATTGAAAAGTATTTATATAAATGAAAAGTATAAAGTGCATGAAATAGAATTTCTCTGTGAAATATTAACTAAGTCAATAAAGAATACCTTTTTCAAAAATTAAATCTTTTTTGTAAGGAAATCTACAAAAATATCCGATTAAATTTAACTCAGACAATTTTGTAAATGTTAAAAAAAAATTGCAAATAAAAATATGGCTCAGTAGACAAAACATTTTTTTTCAATATCAGGAACAATAAAATAAAATATACCTGATACATTTGTTTATATACATTTTAATGTTTTCAAAATTCAAAGAATGTCTCACAAAACAAAACTAAGTTAAACATTTTTTTCATTACATGTTCATAATTTACGTACTTTGTATGCCTATGTAGCGAGGCTAAAAATCTACTTTTTAATGCCTAGGAATTGAAAAGTATTCCCTAGGGAGAAACAAGTGACGTAAATTCCTTTTCGTGAACTCCCGACATTTGTAAGAATTTCAAACGGTTTTGAAATTGTTGGTAGTTTATAATTTACAGAGGCAGCATCAAGAAAAATTTGTTGCTCTGAAAAAAAACGAGTTTGGAAAAAATCAGATCGAAGAAAGAATAAAATAGAAATCGATAAAATAAGTATCAGGAAGCAAAAAAATTGTAACTGAACAAAATTTGAACTACCTGACAATGTTGCGCTTATCGTAAAAGACAAGCTCAAGTCAGAGAAAAAAGCTCTTCACAAGGAATCCATTTCTTTTGTTGAGAGATTTAATCACTCTTCCCTCTAGGAAGTCCTCTCATAAGAGGAAAAAGAGTGAAAGAATTGTGAAAAGTGGCAAGGATACCAACGTCAAAAGGAATTACAAAAAGGTCTAATTTTTCTATTCAATTGTTTTCTAAATATGATCTATTTCTTTTACTTGGCGAAATTTGTTGATTTTGTAACAAAAAAAAACTGAATTTTCATAAAAATAAAATTGGATAAATTTACGGAAAGCGTATTCTTCAAACCGCGTATACCTATGTATTTTGATGCGCTGATTACGAATTTGATAGTGAAAATTGGCGCAAATTTGATTTTTATGGTGAAATCATAAAAAATCATAAAAATGATGGTTTTTTAAGTTTATCTCAGCTCATATGCAAAATCAGAAAAGAATGTTTCAAATAAAAGTTGTAGATCTCATCGAAATACACCTTTTTTATTTCAAGCATTTTTTATAGGAATGATTTTTTCCGAGAAACTCGGAAAAATGAAAGTGACAGAAGTCTATAACCCCATGAGGCGTTGGAAAAAGGGTAGGGGTGTGATCTCACATTATTTCTGTGACCAGTCACAGAGGTGCCCACCCACCTCCACGGGGCGTTGGAAAAGGGGCAGGGATAATCAAATCTAAAAAAAAATATGCTCTTCAAAATAATCCAACCTTCTCGCGGTGAATAGCGTAAGTAGGCAATAAGCCGAAACTAATGGATTTACGACTGATTTTCTGGGAAACTGTCATTTCCATGAAAAAATTCTTGCAACAAAAAATGTGTATTTCGATGAGATCTACAACTTTTATTTGAAACATTTTTCCCAATGTTGATATATTAGCTGAGATAAACTTAAATATTAATTAATATTTTGACATTAAATTTGGAACAGTTGTACAATAAACTATTGTAAACATGAAAATGTGTCTAAGGCTAATCATCTTTATTTTTATATAAAAAACTAATTCAATTTTGTCAATAATGATCGAATCAGGGTTATACAATTTTCTATGAGGTCACATTTCTTGAGAAATTTCATTTCTAGAAAAAAAACAACATTTTTTTTTCATTTATTACTAAAATGGAAGGAGACCTAACTTTTTTAGAAAAAAAGGATACGACATAAAATTTCCTATACGAATAAAGTTTTGCAAAATTTATTTTGAAAAAGTTTTTTCCGAAGTAGTAGATACGAACTAGAACAGCTACCTAAATTTATGTACCTTTATACTATTGACAGGTTGAATTCCATTTACAATGGACCAATCAACCCAGCAATTAAATTTTTGACTTGAAAGATAAATAATATCAACTAAGACTATTTATTTTCTACTTAAAATATTAATTTTTAACAAATGACACAAATTTTCAGCCAAATAGTTGAATTTCCATTTAAAAAATGAATTTTGAAATAAACAAACGAATTTTCTACAAAAAATTGACTTTTTGACGAAACTTTTACATTTTTAAACCCAAACTACGAATTTTCAACAAAAAATTTAAATTTTGAATTGAGGAGATGAATTTGCTACAAAGACAAAACTATTCTTTTCAAAAATAGTTAATTTTGAATCGACCAGATAAATCTTAAAGAAAAATGATGATTAAACTTTTTCTTTAAATGCCGTAGTTAATATTTAAAAAAAATTATTTTTATTTTAAAATTAAAATCAGTCAAATCAAAGGAAAAATTTAAATTCATAAGAGAATAATTTATTCCTCAACTAAACAGATTAATTTTTAAACCAACAGTACTAATTCAAACCATACATTTACTCATTCAAGTAGTGAAATTTTTACTAATTCAGATTTAGAGAGCATGATTCCATACGAATATTACTACCTACGTTTGTTCTAATTTTGTTAGTTTTCTGACATCCTTAAATTTTCCTTAATCTTTAAACCCTCTACATATCTTGAATTCCTTTAATATTCAGCATACTTTGAATGATCTGAAATCCTTCAATAATTTTAACTACCTGAATTCCGTGAATATTCAAAAATCCTGCGATTCTTTGAATTCTCTATATCACTTGAATTTCTTCAATTTTCCTGAATTACCTGAATTGACAAAATTTGTTGAAATCCTCTGAATTCCTTTATTTATTCTGAAGTCCTTTAATTTAGGAAGTTTTAAGAATTTAGGAAATTCTACGAATTCAAGGAATTCAGACCGTTTCAAAACTTCAAAAGGATTTAAACGAGTTTAAAAGCATTTCGAATTATTCAAAAGAATAAAAAAACATTAAAAACTGAATATTTTTGAGGCAGCTTTTTTAATTCTCCAAGATTCTTTTCACATTAATCTAAAAAGAAATAAAAACATTTTATTTAAAATATAAAACAATGTCTCTTCAATTGATGTGTATTTTTCCATTTTGAAATTATTAGGTGCCCAATTAAAAATTTCTAAACATAGTAAGCTTCTTTATATGTTTATGTCGTAAGGAGGGGTAGAACCGACTAGTTAACCGGGTAAAGGCGACAACAGCTTTTTATGAAAATCAAGCGATTTGAAGATGGAAAAATATGATGATTCGCTTCTGAAGTATATTACGTATTTTAAAAATTACTTTAAAACATATCCGGCAAAAAGAATAAGTTATTTTGAATAAAAATAGTGGCAGTTATGATATAACGTTTCATTCGTTGGCATTCTACTAGAAACGGACGATAAGAAAATATTTCTACCGTACCACTACAAAAAAGCTGCTCTAACCACCGGCCTGAGAATAATAATATTTAACAGTTTCGTGCTGTAGCCAAGAAGAAGAGGGGGCCGTTCATTTTTCGGAACGGTAAAAATTAAGAAAGGTAAAATTTCAGAATGGGTTATAATACATAATGGTAAAACTTAGGAATAGCAAAAAGTA
>NC_046664.1:56659164-56662456 GCF_010883055.1 Belonocnema kinseyi
AAAATTAGGAATATGTACATATACGGAGAGGAAAAATTCGGAAAGTAGAAAAATTCGGAATTGTTAATAAATATACCTATTAGCAGGTGTATAATTGCTTATCTATGGTAGCAAACAAATGTTTATCGCAGTGAATTTAAATATCATATCATAATAAATTCATGTTGTACGTTGCAAATTGTTTTTAAATTATATAATGATAGAAAATAATTATTTTTTCGTGAAACATTTAAAATGACGGATATCATAAATTTATTATGATATGCTATTTAAATTTACTGTGATAAATATTTGTATCCTACCATAAATAAAAAAACTATAGACCTGCTAATAGCAACATTTATTTACTATTCCGAATTTTTCTACTTTCCGAATTTTTCTACTTTCCGAACTTTTCTTCTCCGTATTTTTACTTATTGCTAATTGTTCACCGTCCTAATTTTAACGTTTCCGAATTTTTACTCATTCCGCTTCTTTGGTTTCCGAATAAATACTATTCAGAGTTTTGGATTTCTGATTTATTCCTTTTTCCGAATTTTTGGTATTCCTAAGTTTTATCATTATGTATTATAACCCATTCTGAAATTTTACCTTTCTTAAATTTTATCCGTTCCGAAAAATGAACGCGTCCTGAAGAAGAGTGGCTGTTCTAAATTACCGATCAGTTATCGATAAAGCTCATCTTATGTAAACCACCTAAACACTTGTCAGCTATAATCCTAATCGCGCTTAGGCTCATAGTGAGGTCTCAATTATTCGCGAAATTTAATATATTTTGGACTTGAATTACGTTTCATTATATTATAATTACATGCTTTGATATTGTTTTATCAGTCAAAATATAATACTTTAACATTATAAGTCCTGTCATTAATGTTGAATAATGGTCTTTTACGACCTCAATTTTCAAGATTTTCGTATGGAACACTAGCTCTATAAAAAAATAAATTAAGTAAGTGCAAAGTAGAATTAAAATGTTAAATAATAGCTTTGTTATTAGCAAAGTCACCTTTACCCCGCTGCACAATAGGAAAAATGACATTTTTAATTCAAAATAAGGTATAACTCACAAATATTGACCGATTTGGACCGAAAAAAATTTCGAAAAAAGCCTATAAGATTTCTGAGATAGTCTTCGAGCCTGATTTTAAAATTGCGATTTCAGTTATTTTATAAATAAACATATATGACGAAAAATATAGGCCATTTTTTTCTATCTGAAGTTCCATTGCTTGTCAATAACATGTAAATTTTTGTAATCACCTAAGTTCTATAGAGTAACATTAGTTAAAAATATTTTAATATTATATAATAAACAAAAAAATGTATAAACAAATTATTTGTTGAAAGAACGTTTTTTCACGATTTTCCACAATTTTACGTTTTTATAAAATTATATTACAAGAAATTTTGATGAAAACAATATACTGATGAAGAAATCTCTTCTTGAGATTATTATGGTTAATATTATCAAAGTATAAAATGTTCATATTATACGTACTGCCATTAAATGTTGAATAATGGTCTTTTACAACATGAATTTTCAAGATATTTTAGGTAGCACTATCTCCATAATAAAAGAAATTTATTTAATGGAAAGTAGAATTCAAATGGTTGATTAATAGCAGTGTTATAAGCAAAGTCATCCTTGCTCCACTGCGCAGTGGGAAAATATGACTTTCTTGGTTCAAAATAACTTACAGCACACAAATATTAACCGATTTGGACAAGAATCTTTTTTTTGAAAAGCCTATAAGACAGAATCTGATTTATAGAATAGATATAGATTTATAGATAGAATCTGATAAGGTAAAATCTGATTTTTAAATTAAACTTTCATTTTTTTATAAATAAACAAATATGCCGAAACAAATGGCCATTTTTTATATTTGAAGTTTCCGGTGCTTTTCAATAACATGCAAATGGTTTAAATCACCTAAGTTTTAGAGTAACGTTAGATAAAGACATTCCAATATTATATAATAAATAAGAAAATGTTATTAACAAATTGTTTTTTAAATAATCTTTTTTATGATTTTTCATAATTTCACGTTTTAAAAAAATTATATTGCAAAAAATTGAGATAATAACAATATAGAGATGAAGAATATTATCAGAAAATTCAATGGACAAATGGATTAATCAGGCATTTTTTGACAAAAAACTTCGTTCTTTTCGATGTAAACAATATTGGGGCATCTGTCGAATAGAAATTCTTTGTTTTTATTCCAGACTTTTTAGTTAGGATCCTCATAATAAATTCAGCAACATTCATAATTATTCGAAAAATTTTATGATTTTTTAAACAATTTTTATACACAAAAGCATTATGGGGGTATTTGTCGACGGAAATATTCTTTTTTTCGATGCCCAACTTTTTAATTGGGAACTTCATAGTAAATTCAGCAACCTTTATAATAAATTTCGATGAATTTTATGCTTTTTTAAAACTAATTGAACAAAAAAATTCATCATTCGAGCATCTCTCTACAGAAATATTCGTTTTTTCGATATCACTCTTTTTAATTGGCAACTTCATGATAATTTCAGAAAAATTTATAATTGGTTGATAAATTTAATCATTTTTTATACCAATTTTACAAACAAATGCATTACTTGGGAATCTGTGGTCGAAAAAATTCGTTTTTATAGGTCAGTCATTTTAATTAGGAACTTAATGATAATTTTATTCACATTCATAATCATTTGATAAATTCTATTATGGTTTAAACAAATTTGATAAGCATATGGATTATTTGGACACAGATCCCCGAATAATGCTTTTGTTTATTAAATTTGTAAAAAAAATCATAAATTTTATGAACCAATCATGAATGTTGCTGAATTTATTATAAACATCCCAATTATAAAGTCTGAAATGGGAGCAAAATAATTTTTCCGTCGACAGAAGCCCAAAAAATGCATTTCTTTATTGACATTGTTTTTAAAAGACATAAAATCAATCAATAAATTATAAAACCTTTCTGAAATTATCAGATAGATTCTAATTAAAAAAGTTTTTGTCGAAATAAATAAAGTTTTCTTTCGAATAGCGCCTCATCTATGCATTTTTTCTTACATTCATTCGAAAAAATCTTAAAACTAATATGAAAATTATGAAGTTTTCTAAAATCGGAATAAAGTTCCTGATTAAAAAATAATAACAATGATAATCTCAAGAAGAGATTTGTTCATTATTACAGTCTGTCAAGTTAAAGCGTGGGTGGCTTTACTCGCAGTCGGTAAGGTGTATCGACATGATTTTGGTGTCAAAATATTAAGAAGAGCTCCC
>NC_046664.1:56662556-56667234 GCF_010883055.1 Belonocnema kinseyi
GCTCTTCTTAATATTTTGACACCAAAATCATGTCGATACACCTTACCGACTGCGAGTAAAGCCACCCACGCTTTAACTTGACAGACTGTATATTGTTTTTATCCTAAATAAATAATTTTACTTCATGAAAGTTAGGGGATTTAAACAATTTTCAAGTTATTGAAGAACACCGGAAACGTCAAATAGCAAAAATGATAATTTTTCGTCATATTTGTTTATTTAAAAAAAAAATTGAAATCCTAATTTAATAATCAGACACGAAAACTCTCTTAATCGCTTTTTTCAGTTTTCTTGCCAAACCAGGTAAAAGAGAGTTCTTTTCAAAAATAGACAGAAATTCGTTTCTAGGGGATTCGAGATCGTTCATTCGATTTTCGTACTTAGTTTTTATCTAGCGACCATCGATAGGGGTGAAAAATAAGGATGGGGGTGACATTTTCAAAAACGGTGCTAGATAATAAATGCCATTCGCAGGATACAAACTCGAATTTTTTTACTCATTGAGGCTTAGTAACTACTACATTACAATTTCCGGTACTGAAAATCTTCTGAACTTGCAAACAGAGATGCAAAAAAATCCTGTTTACAAATTTCCATGAACAACGCTGCCATACTGGATATGCCATTTTGGAAAAATGATGCATTATTTGATAGTAGATTCGTTATTTGGGACTAAAAAACTCTTGTTTATCAATTTTTATTAAACCACGATTCATTCAAACGTGTGCATCGCAAAGGTTTAGAAATTTATTAAACAATTACCATATATGACGCCATTTTGAGGCCGCCATTTCTAATTCTTATCATTCTAATGCTTTAGTCGGATAGAGAACCCCAAAAATAGCCGTATACAAAATTTCAAAAGAATCAGTTTAAAATAAAGAGAGTTATTCAAATTTGTACATATATGATGCAACACCAGAATTAGCACGACTTTTTTTGTACATATATAATACATTATCAGTCAACCGGTTGAAAATCTTCTAAGCCTTTCTTAAATTTTCTTTTGGTCCAAATCGGTCTATATTTGTGGACTAGCGTTATTTTGATTAAAAAAAGTCATTTTTTTCCCCACTGAACCGATCGAAGCTGTCCCTCTTAAGGCTATTACTAATTGGCAATGCAATGTTTCTTTCGCGCTATTCCCTGCGTATAATATTGCTAGTAATAAAGAAGAAACAAAAAAAACGTAAAGCAAAAGAGTAATTTTTCGTTGTGCATATAAACTTCGTTTCTGTGTCTTGAAGTTAATTCAAGGTGATGATATAATTGAGAGGAATCCTCTTATAACTCATATAGCATCCAAAGACCGTCCAAACTTTCTAGGTGTCACTTTAAGTCGGGTGCAGTCTCCAGCAATGCAGTTATTTCTCAGTCTTATTTAATTTCACTGGTTTTGAGTTTCACGTACAAGTTTCGAGAGTCGGAGGTCCGGAGTCCCGGACTAGGTTGGTAAGCCCGACGTCTGTTTCTTTCAGTCTTGCCAACAATGCCAGGGGATTTTAGTGTCATTCATAAAAAGACCAAGGCGACACAAAAGTCACTCTCGAGAGGCACGAGAGTACTCAGGATCTACGAAATCGTCTTCGGACTTAGCACCATTCGAGTTCACAGTCCACACCTTATGTCTAGAATAAAGACTTTATTCATACGTTAGTGACTTGAGTTTTTTGAAACTTCGGTTGAAGGAGCTACACTCATACTGTAAATTAGAAAACTGAAATTTTAGACTTTAGACTTTCTCATTACATGGAAATGTTTGAAAAAATGAGAACTAGTGATTTTATTGAAGTGAAACTTCTTTTGGGGCGGAAGTATAATTAAAAAAATGACTGACTGAAAGAACGGATATCTACGTATTTCTCACAACTCTACTTTCTATAGAGTCTATACTTTATGTCTCTATTCTCATCACCCTTTCGTGCGGCGATTCGTAATTGCTCGGAAGGCTCCTGTTCGATATCCCCACTACTGTCACGATAATCAAAGTATGTATATAATCCCTCTCTCTCTCTCTCTGCAGTCCTTTAATCTGCGATCTCTTCTAAACTCATGATAATTCCTCATGGAAAATTGCAAAATGTTAAACCACTAAAGTTTCACTTCTGTCGTTTGGTCGTCTGCCACACACTGGATTTTTAGCAAGTGCACCATCTAAACAAGAACTCAAATTTAAGAAATTGAAATTAGATTTAAATCAAATTTAAAATCCTATTTAACGTCCAATAATCAAGTTAATATGCAGAATTCCTGAAAATAAAACCAAGAATCAAGCGATCAAATTTGGCCAAACACCATACGTTTTCCATACCTTGATAAGGGTGCTGTAGGAGTACTGAAACATTGGTGAATATTATTAACAATTTATTTTTAGTGTGATTTAATTATAATAAAAATAAAAAAAGCGAAAGAATTTAAGAAAGAGAAGAAAGGTCATTCGGCTGATTGCCTTGTGATTTTTCTTTCTTGTTTTTTATTTAGCCCATTTTTTTTATTGTTTAGGAAAATTATTATTTTGTTAAAGGGTATCTTTTTCCCTCATCACAATAGGAACATTATATAATTGTCGTCCTTTGTTCGTTGGATTGTTGGTTTCGCTTTTTAGAAATTCTATACAATAAATAAAAACTTCACAATTTTTCTCCTATTTTCCCCCTTTCTCGGTTTTTTTTCGCTTAAGGTAGCAGTCCTCATAAAAACCAGGTCCCTGGGAAAAGGTGTTTTATCATTTTAGTAATAAAAAAATATTATCAGTAATTTTTTATAAAAAATAACATTATTTTTTGCGAGAAAATAATACAACTTCTTAACAAACCATAACGGGTTTAAAGAAATGGTTTTTGTAATGGAACATTTTTCACTGTTTATACATTTTTTATAAATTGTTAAATTTAAATAAATCATTCTTGGTTTAAAAGTTAGTCGATTTTAGTTGAAAATTCAGCAATTTGGTTGAAAATTGGTGTATTTTATTACAAATTCACATTTGTTGGTTAAAAATTAGTCTTGTTAATTAAAAATGTAACACGTGGTTGAAATTGGAACTACTTTGTTAAGGGTTCTTTTTATTTAACTATTTTATTCAAAATTCTTCTGTTTCTTAAATAAAATGTTTCTAACGGAAAATTTATTTATATAATTATTGGTGGAAAATTGACTTTTTTTAGTTGAAGATTCAACAGTTAAGTTAAAAATTAATTTATTTTGGTATAAATTCGTCTTTTTCGGTAGAAAATTGATTTGCTGGATTAAAAATTCATCCAATTGTTGGAAAAATGACGTTCCTTATAAAACGTTCATTTTACTTGTTTAATATTGAGCTGACTTTGTTAAAAATTCGTTCTTTACTGATTGACATATTTTTTTAAACTGAAAATTAAACAATTCTATTTCGGATACAAATTGTTCGTTGAAAATGATATTTCTTGAAAAAATTTATATTTTTGGGTTGAAAATTCAAATACTTCTTTGAAAATTAACTCTTGGTTAAAGAACCATTTGTTTTGTAAAAAATGCAATTTTTGTATTAAAAATGCATCTTTTTTAGTTTTAAATTCAACAGTTTTGTAGAAAATTCAACTATATGGTTTAAAACTAAATTTTTCGTAACAATTCATATCTTGTATTATATAAGCTAATCTAACTAAAATCATTCCGGATTAAAAATTTAACTGATTTTTTTAAAAATCGTCTTTTGGGTATAAAAATATATTTTTTTCGATAGAGCTTTAATATTTTTTGTCACGAATTTTGGTTAAAATTAGGCTCGTTTGATTCAGGATTTAAGTATTTAAATGAAAAATGATCTACTTAGTAGAACGTTTTTGTTAAATGTATATTTTGCTGTTATCACAAACTTAACTATTTTGTCCGAAATTAATTTTTTTTTAAGAATGAAAATATTTTTTGAAAAATGTGAATGTTTTGTTGACGATTTATCTTATCTGATAGTAAATTTGCTTAAATGAAAATTTAACTGTCTTTTAAAAAAAATTTAATTTGGTTAAAAATTTCAACTATTTGGTTAATAGCTCCACTGCTTTTAGTGGAAATTTAATCTCTTTTATTAAGAAATTTAAACGTTTGGTTTAAAATTAGTATTATTACTATTTGTTAAAAGTGTTTCATTTTCTCGAAAATTTAACTGTTTTTTTGAATATTTGTCGCCTTTGATAGAAAATTCGTCCTTTTGTTTGAAAAATTTCATTTTCTTTATCAACAAATTTCTTTTTGCTTGAAAATTTAACAATTTTCTGAAAAATACAACTGAAACTATTTAATAATAATTTTCTTTCAATTAATTTATTTTGTTGAAAGTTAATCTTTGTGGTTTGAACTTTGAACCCTTGGTTACAAATTTTACTATTAGTTTCAAAATCGTATTATTTTCTTCAAATGTTAACTGGTATTTTAAACGATTTGGATAAGAATCCATTTTTCGCGGTCGAAAATTCATATGTCTGGATACGAATTCAATTATTTTGTGAAAAATCAGAAGGTGTAGTTAAAAATTCTTCTTGGGTAGAATTTTCATTCACTTGAATTGAAAATTCGTCACTTCTTCTGAAAAACGCAATCATTTGGTTCGAAACGCAATGATACAATTATACGATTTGATTATAAAGGCAACTATTTGGTTGATAATTATATTTTTTTTTAAATTTAACTATTTAGGTAG
>NC_046664.1:56667334-56688090 GCF_010883055.1 Belonocnema kinseyi
CCATTTCCTTAAAACTATATTTTTTCTGATTTAATACTTTCGGCGTTTTTACATAATTCAATATAGTACCTAATACAAACAAATTTATTGAAATCAATTTATTTCCCTAATTTCGTGCGTTTTATTTCCGATGATTGCCCAATGAAATAAAAAACAAAATTTTTCTTCAAAGTGGGTTAATGATCTGTGACGAAGAAGGGAAGAAGTGAAACCAGTTCTCAGAACAGCTTAAGGGGCCATACATATTGAAAGTGGTCAATCTTGGTGGGGGGGGGGGGATAAATATCTAATATCGTTTTGTAAGAGGGCGGGGTTAAGGTGATCATTTTTTTCTTTAGAAAAACATAAAAAATATGGAACTATTTCTTATTTTGGCTACTAACTTATACCATTAAGCTTCTGTCTACAAAACAATGACTTTTCAAGCAAGTCATCGTTCCTTTTGGCTTTCCAGGTTTTGAATACCCACAATGTAAATATTTTTATTAATTATAAAGTGGATCCACCTAGATAGAGGAGCCAGGAAATAGACGTCCCCTGATTAATTTGTTGTACAGCCCCTAATCCAACCTTCTAATACTTCAATTGGAATCAATTTGAAGCCCTCTTTTTGAAGGTTCTCTTAACCCTTTAACGTCACATGGACACTTTTCAAGTGTATCTTCTTCGAGCTTATTTTTCATCTTGAAAAAGCTGAGCGAAAAATTCTTGAGATACCTTACCTACTATTTTCGAGGTCGCTCTTTCCAACGGTGTCATCCAAATTGTATAAAAGTAGCATTTTTAAACTTTTTTTTGCAAAACAAAATAAAAAAACGCAAAATTTTTAGTTTTAATCCAAAATTTGACCGTCTTCTCGTTATATTTTTTGACTATGAATCATGTTAATCGCTCCATGATTGTTGTACTTTGGAACTATGTGCTTGTTTTTTTTTACTTCTGTGGTTTATATTTGCAAAAACATGGCCGAAGCAATAACAACTTTTTGAAAATTTTGAAGTACCGCAAATCTTTGATTAGAGCGTGCCCTTTACAACCAAGATGCAAGATATACATGGTTTTCGACATTTTTTTGGATGCTGATTACAAATTTTTTATTATTTTCGCAAAATTAAGTAATTTAAACAATTGGTTTGAACAAATTCAAAAAAATAGAGTATTTGAAAAATTGCATTCCGAATTATAATCTGCGAAAAAAATACGTATAAAGCATGTATAATCGATATCCATTCTTTAAATAATTATAGGAAATTAATAACAACAAACGAAATATTCTACTTTTATATTTAATATGCATGTCAAACATGGTTTTCAAGGTTTTTGCGGTCAATGATTACGAATTTCATATTATTTTATGCGAAAAATCTTTTTTTATACAATTGGAATAATAACTCTCTCAAGAAGATTTTTCTTATTGGTATTCTCAATCGTACTGATTCGACGCTTTTTTGTAGCATTTAATGATGTGGAGCTTTTGCGTTTTGGCATTTTGACACAATACTGAAAAAAACTGAAGAGCTCAAGATAGAAAGTTTTTTGAAGGTACGGTATTATCCAATTGTATTTTTTTCAGAAATATGCTTTTGGAATACAATGTTCTTACTATTTTTCAACATAAATTATTTTTAAAATTATTATTGGTTACGCGGAACAAATATCGAGATTGAGTAATCGTAGAATATAACATAAAATCCTTCTCCTGAAGTAATTATAGGAATCTAAAATCTCATTTTTTTCCTCGATCTATTTATTTATGTCTCAGAAAATTAGATGGTCAAGTCAAAATGGTAGCCGATAGGTATTTTCTGTAGTTCTTTGCATGCATTACAATTGTGACAAAGATTTTGAAAATTTTTGATTTAGTTTCCAAAATTTGTTTAAATAAATTGTTAAAAAAGATTTTTTGCAGAAAATAATATGAAATTCGTGATCACTGACAACAAAACTTTGAAAACCATGTGTAACATGCATATTAAATATGAAAGTAGAATATTTAGTTTTTGTTATTAATTTTGTATAATTATTTAAGCAATGGATATTGATTATCCATATTTTACACGTATTTTTTCTGTAGATTACAATTCCGATTGCAATTTTGCAAAAAATAGGTTTTTTTTGACAAATTTGTTTATACAAATTGTTTAAATATATGAATTTTGCAAAAATATTTACAAATTCGTAATCAGCATCCAACAAAATGTCGAAAAACATGTATGCCTTGCATGTTGGTTGTAAATAGAACGCTCTAATCAAAGATTCGGGGTACTTCAAAATTTTGCAAAAATTTGTTATTGCTTCGGCTACGTTTTTGCAAATATAAACCACAGTAGTAAAAAAATAAGCGCATAGTTCGAAAGTTCAACAATCATGGACGCGATTAGCATGATTTATAGTAAAAAAATATAATGATAAGATGGACAAAATTTGAATTGAAAAAAATAAGACTAAAAATTTTGCATTTTTTTACTTTGTTTTGCTCAAAAATGTTTAAAAATGCAGCTGTTATACAATTTGAATGACATTATGGGAAAGAGCGACCTCGAAAATAGTAGGTAAGGTATCTCAAAAATTTTTCGCTCAGCTTTTTCATGATGAAAAATAAGCTCGAAGAAGGTACATCCGAAAAGTGTTCATGTGACGTTAAAGGGACAATATCTTGGACAATAGTAGATTTAGAAGTAGAATCCAGCCATTCCACTGTCCTTAAATCTATCTTTAATAACAAAGAAGTCTAAAGAGCTTGCAGGATGTAACTTTGATCTATTATTTGATTCGGGAATTTTGTGAATTGAATCTGTTTCTGCAGTTCTCTGGAGTGCCAAGCACACTGGGTCAACAAGAGAAAGAAAATCGTAGTAAGGTCCAAGCAAAAATGGCGTTTGGATTCTTGGCTTATAGAAAGGAAGATGAAGTGGTTCGAATCTGGAAAAGCCGTCGGGATATGCTGCAATCGACAAAAAGTCAGTGGTCTGTGGACATCCATTTTCTGGAATTTGCCGAAGCGTAACTACACTATGGAGGATCGTGTTCTCCGGCTTAGGTTCTTCCGATTCTGCAAATGATCATGCTTTGAATCGCAACACAATAGGGGCTTTGCTCCCTCGTCTAATTGAATCAAACGAATTTATCCTCTACAAAGGAAAGGTCCGGCGAAAAAGTTCAGAAGATTCACCCAGACCAGGACAAAAATTTCCCTAATCCGATCTATTTTCTCGCAGATGTGTTTCCGCCTTTTCTGTCATAAAAGAGTTTCCAAACCGATAACAAGCAGTTGTTTTTTGAACGCTATTTTGAAATCTTCAAATTTGATCAAGTTTGAAAATTCGGGTTGACTTAAATTGCAGTTTTACTTACATATTTTTTAAAAATATAACTTATTTTCAATAAAAAATTACCTACAAAACTTATATAAGAGGCCGTTCATATATTTGCAATTCTCGAATTAAGATTCATCCTTTTGATAAAAAAAAATGTTTCCTTTTTCTATAAACAATTATGCAGGAAAAGTAATTTAAAATTTTTGTTTTAATTTAGCACAACATCAGAATAAAGATTTTATAATCTTAAGTAAAGTGTTGTCGACTAAAAAATCAAATACTCATATCAATAAAAATTTATAAGTTGTTAATGTAAATTGTAAAGCATTCCAAAATAAAAATTAGAAAACTGAAAAATAGTGTGTATTTGGAAATCCGTACCATCAAAAGACAGGATGAAAATAAATTATTCCACTCTAAGAATAAATAATTAAAATTTTATAAAAAAAAGACTTTTTTTTAAATTTGTTAGAAATTCATATTTTTTGGTAGAAAATTCAACGTTTTTGTTCAAGATTTGTATTTTCAAGTCGAAAATGCTTTCTTTCGGGTTAAAAGTTCAACCATTTCGTTGAAAATGCAACAGTCGTTGGTTAAAGTTCGATCATTTTGGTTTGAAGATTCGATCATTTCGTCGACAATGAATTGTTTTTAAGAAAGCATCTATATTGATTAAAAATGAAGTTTATAGTTCAAAACTAAAATATTTTATTAAAATAATAATCGAAATAGGAAATTGGTCTTTTGATGCTAAAATATCATCCTTTTGGTAAAATCCATTTTGTTTGTTTTTAAATGTATATTTCTTGATTTAAGTTTTCTTTTTTAAATTGAAAATTCGATTATTTAGTTCCGAATTAATATTTTGCGTTTAGGAATTATTCACTTTGTAAAAAATGATTAAAATTTTTTTAATTTCATGTCACAATACTTTCTGGTTATAATTTAATATATTACTTTTGTTTTGAAAATTTATAGATCGTGAATTTTGGCTGTTTTCGTTGAATATTTAACTAATTTCTTTAAATTAATTTTTCTTGTTGAATTTAATTATCTTGATTCAAAATTAAATTTTTTGCTGGTTTGAAATGTAAATTATTATATTTTTTATTAAAAAATTCAAATTCTTTCGTTGAAAATTCAGTTTTATGCAGGTTGAAGATGCATCGCTAAGTTTCTCAATTTGATCATTTTGTCAAAAGTTCGTCTTCTTCATTGAATCAAACTTTTTTTCATTAAAAATTGAAATCGATTTTTGTTCCAAAATTAAACTAGTGTGGAGAAAATACCTTTTCCTTCAGTTTAAAAGTAATCGGTTAAACTAAAATAATTCCACTTTTGGTTGAAAAATGACTTACTTTAGTTCCAAATTCAGTTACTTTGTTAAAAATTCATGTATTATGTTTAAAAAACGTTCTTTTTGATTAAAAATTAATCTTTTTGGTAGAAAATGAAACTACTTGGTTAAAAGTGGAATTAAAAACAAATTACTAATGAAAGATTGATCATTTAAGTTTTGAAGCAATTTGTTCAAAAAATCAACCATTTTGTTTATAATTTATATTCTTTTTATTTAAATGCAGCTGTGTTGCATTAAAAATAAAAAAATTTCAGTTAAAATATAAACAATGACATTTTTGAAAAAAATATTTTTCTTTAGTTTAAAAGGAATTGTATAAACTAAATATTTAATTTCTGGTTCAATATTGATATTGTTTAGTCACACATTTAACTATTGGTTTAAAAATTCATGAATTTTGTAAAAAAACTCGTCTATTTTAATGGAAAATAATTCTTCCTAGTTCAAAAATCAGTTTTTTTTTGCTTAAAAGTTTTTTTTTTAATTCAAAATTAGTTTTTAGTTTTCATTGAAGGTTAATCTCCTTGTTTGAAAATTAAACCATTTTGTTGTTGTTAAAAATTCATTTTCTTTGGTTTAATTATTTTATTTTAGGAATTAAATTATGTTATAGTAATAAAAAAATAATAAAAAAGAAAAAAAAGATTTCGCCATTTAAGGGTAAAAAATTGATATTTTTACTGTTCCTAAAAAAATAATTTTATTAAAAGTATGGATATTGAATTGATATAGACTTTGGTATATCTTTTAATTTATAAAATAATAAGACGGAAAATACTAGGAGTTCAATAAAGTTTCGGCCTAAATAAAAGTTGCAATTGTTTAGAATTTGAGCTACAAAAAAACTTTTATTTATTCAAAAGGATTCCTTTAGGGAATGTGCACAGGACAACATGAAGGCTCTTTCACAAACAAACCGCGTGGAAAGTGGATTTGGTAAGTTAGGAATTCGATTTACAGTTACCGACCGATACGACAAAAAAGTTGCTTGCATGTAAATACGCCTTTATGTTAAAAAGTTACCTACATAACCTGCAACTTATATTTTCCAAGTAATTATATCTATTCTACTTGCGAAAATTTTGAATTATATTCAACAGATGTCGATTACATTTGCCCTTTAAGGTAAAAGTTTTGTTATTGATGAGATAAAATGTCGAAGTCGGGCAAAGCAAAAAATAGGTTCTTTGGAAATAGACTTCATTACAATTAGGTTCCCTTAGAACTCCAACTGAGATCTTCTTTAGAACTAGTTCATCGTTTTGGGATACTTGTCAAAAAGTGGGGCTTCTTTTTGTTGCAGCTTCTCTGGAAACAAAAATTTATTCTAATGGAAACCCCATTATTTTCTGTGAAATTTCCCAAGGAATCTGTATTATCAACAGAGAGATGGTAACCACAGATCAGTCTTGGTATCTTTTCAACCACCGTAAAAAGAGAAAGCAACACTATCGATCTGATTTAACTCTTTAAGCAACAAAAAGTTCGTAAAGCCTTTTTAGATTAGATGGAGCTATAAATTAATTTTTTTCTGAAATAAGATCTCCTTCGCTCGGCTGGGAATCGAACCACAGAACTTCCGATTGCAGGTCAGGTGCTTTCCCCTTGAACTACTAGAGAAATCAAGTGTCGATCTCTCTAGTAGCTTAAGGGAACATCACCCGACCAGCAAACAGAAGTTCTATGGTTCGCTTCCTAGCGGACCCAAGATCTATTTACAGAAAAAATTTTCTTAAAAAAGATGTTGTGTGAAGGTCCCTGTACTTTAGTCCCAAAAAGAGACAATTTTGAAAGGCAAAATAATTTAATTATACATTTAAATTATAGTTCATAAATTATTCCCCTTGCTGAAGAAATTACTGTAACATTAAAAAAATTAATTTCTTCTCTTTGTAAAATTTTCTAATTAATTTTTTTAGCATATATTTCAAAAAGGGAAAGACTATGGGTAGTTTAATTTACGTATATGAATTTGCATGAAAAGTTAGTCCGGTGCCAACTACAACTGAGATGTACAGGTTTTGACAATGGTAATTGTATTTCGAGAGACGTAGGATCGTATCTGAGTCCTGCTTCAGTCTGACCGATTTGATAAAGTAATCAAATATGCATCGCCTACCTCTGAAATAATGCTTTTCGACCTCGAAGTGTGGAAGTTGACAAGAAAATATTTGCATCCAAGAAGCAATTTTCTTTCCAGATAGAGTTTCATAATATTTTATATATTCATATGATATCATTTTTATCTCTGAATATTGCCTGCAAATTTATAGGTATACTTTTTTTAAAGATATTTTCGCCAATTTTTCAATGTATGCACAGTGGGGTGGTTCAAGATTGCAAAGGAATTTTTTTAAATTTGTATGAATGTCGAAAATAAGTTTGTTCAAATTAGTGGTTTAAAAAAATAATTTAAACATTTATTATTGCTCTTAGCGATTTTATCTTAGAATATAGATGAACAGTCGTGATTTTTTCATAATTTTTCCACTTTTGATCTAATTTTTAAATAGGGGAGTAATAGTTTATTCCAAGAGTGAGTTAATATTTAATTCAGTTATAGATAGTTGCAGTTTTTTCGGAAATTTTTAACTTTAGTTTGCCTTTTTAGTTATGAAAAAATAATATAGTGAGAATCATTTATTTAACCATCTTTTTTTCTTTGTGAATTTATTTTTCTGAAATAAACCAGATATTTAGAATAATCGTCAGATTTTCTACATTGATCATGTTAAATTTAAAAGTTTCCTGAAGTAGTTACTGAGAGTCTTTTGTTTGAATTTATAATAATATTTTTTGTCAGTTGTGAACAATAATAAATTGTTTAAAAAACTTTGCTACTAAATCTTCATTATTTATTACTTTACTAAGTAAAAAGTGAGTAGAAAGTTGAAAATTGCAAAAAGAAACCGCAAGCTTTCTAACACTTATCTAAGAGAAATGAGTTGGAAAAAAGAATAATTTGTTTAAAAAATTATTTTTGCTAAATCGAACGAATCATTAACTTACTCCAACTGAAAAGTAGACAAATAGCTGGAAATCTTAGAAAGAACCACCATTTTCTAACATTATCCTAAGAGAATATTATTTTGAATATTAAATTGTTTAAACAATTCTTCACCTAAATTGCATTAATTATTATCTCAGGCTGAGTGAAAACTGCATGAACAGTTGATAATTTATTAAAAATAGCAACTTTCTTACATAATCTTAGAAAATATAATTAGACATAATAATTAATTGCTTTAGCAACTTTTTTTGTTAACAATTAATAAGCATTACCTCACTCTTACTAAAAATTGGACCGCAACTTTCTTATTTTATTATTTAAGAAAATAGCTAAAAACAATAATAAATTGTTTAAAAAATATATGTAAGCATTTGGCTGTCAGTATAAGAAACTATTATCTGAATGGGAAATAATGTGCATTAATAAAACTATAAAGAACCAAAATTATCGCCAAAAGCTCGCAAAACCTATTTTTTCACTTATCTTTTTTTTGGGAGGCTATCAAACAGACTTATAGTTATATTTCTCTTATATTTTAGGCTTCATTGTTCCAAAAATTTTCAGTTTTATTAACCTATTATTATTATTAACAATTCTGAAAAAAATTTATAAGAACGTCTTTTTAATGCAAAGCCAACGAGGAATTTTATAAAAATATATATTATCCAATTCCAATTTCAGGTAGTATTCTACTTTAAAACGCTCGAAAAATTAATTTATTTTGGTGAATTTTTTCTGATATTATTAATAATGTTATCAATTCCTTAAAAAGTAGGTAGGTCCGCGCTGTCGTACAAATTTCGAGAATGGGTGGTCTGCAACAAAAAAATCAAACAATATCAGATTCAGTATGACTCCATCAACCGGCTAAAATAGGATTTTAAAAAATTTTATTTGAACTATTTTTTTTTGCAAAAAACTGTGAAAATAGACCCACTTTCTTCGTTTATTTTTTTTTTATTTTTTCGTCGCCATTTTTTTATGTTTTCATGTGAATAAGAAATCCTATTTCAGCTGATTTCTGGAGTCATACTGAATCTAAAACAGTTCCATCTTTCTGTTTCAGATCGCCCATTCTCGATATTTTTAGAATAGCGCGGAGCTACCTACATTTTGAGGAGTTGACATTGACTGAGGTTTGTTTGCATAAAAAGTGCATAAAATAAATAAAAAAAATTTTTGAACATATTTAAAGAGTGCATTCATTAGGTCTACTGAACCCTACATCAATATCATCATTAATAATTTCAGAAAAAAAGATTTTTTTCGAGCGTTTTAAAGTAGAGCACTGCCTTAAATCATGCAAAATTTCATCACCATGGTGTCACAATTATTTAGTATTTGTATATATCATTTTATGCTAAAAATACGGGGAACACATTTTACCGCATAGAAACTTTTTTTTAACTTTTTACAAAGATTTGAAGATTACACGAGAATTTTCCAAAAATGGCATACATTTTTATTTTTAATTTACTTTTATTCAAACGAGCGTAAGTATCTTGGACTTTATTTTTTTATTTTATTTGGGAGCGTTATTATTTTCATTGATTAAAAAAAGTAGATTTTTTTTAATTTACCAAAACAAATTTAAACATATAATAGTTCAAAAATGTTTTGGATTTTTTTGAAATTTGTATGCCTGTCACTTTAAAATTGATTCAAAGCCACAAAAGAATATATCTTTCGTTTTTTAGGCAAAAGAATATATTTAGAGGGTTCGCAAGTCCCAGGAAGTTTAAAACGTATTTTCCATAAAAAAGATGTTTTCGTCAATTTTATTTTAGAATTTTCAATATCAGGTAAATAGAGTTGAAACCTAATATTGTCTGCATAATTAACTACAGAATACGAACAAATAATTACTTTTTAAATATCACCCCCATAAGTCTGTTTTATAGACTCTCAAAAAAAGACATAAGGAAAAATTGGGTTTTGCGAGTTTTTGGGGCTAATTATAATTTTTTGCGGCTTTGTAAATACAATTTGTTTCTTATGCATGTCATTCTACATCATAGTAATAATTATATCTTCAAATAATTTTTTTTGAACAATTTATTATTCTTTTAACTATTTTTTCTCAGAATAGAGTTGAAAAGTCATTTTCAACTTTTCAATGAGAAAAAGGCAATAATCAATTAACTTATTCAAAAATAATTGTTTAAACAATTTATTTATTTTGCTTATTTCATTCTCTTAGAATAACGCTAGGTAATTTTTCTCGAAAATTTTCCAGTTTTTATCCACCTTCCAATTGAAGGGAGATACTAATTAATCGAAGTGAACAAGAATATTTTTTAGAGAAATGATGATTATTTTAAATAATATTATCACTGGTATTTGATAGAAAATACAGTTTTTGCTGTAGCAGTACTAGATAGTTGCCGTTTTTTGTATTTTTTTTCCTTCGAGTCAACTTTGCACTGAGTGACGTAACAATAAATTAATTTATTACGTATAATAATTAGTCAGCCAGTAAATAATAAATGCAAGTCAACAAGCATAATTATTGAAATAAAATTTTATCCATCATAACCATCTTCTCATTGATAATTCCTAGAATGTTGCGGGTTCTTCTTATACTTTTAACTCCGCTTTGGATTTTTAGTAATAAGCAAATAATAAAGGAGCAATAGAAAAAATTATTTTTTAAAATAATCTACGTATTTCTTATTCGTGCATTTTTTTTGAAATGAAAGAGATTTAAAATACTCTTTAAATTTTCCATATAAATCATACGAAATCTAAATTCCCCTTAAATCAGTTAGTTTTTGTTTAAACCAATATTAATATTTATTTATTTTTTTTGCTGCAAAGTCAAAGAAAAGCCTTAAATTTCAGAATATCCCGCAATTTTCTAGTATGACTTTAGGAAAAAAAAAGATAAAATAATATATATTATTTCAACAAATATGTTTGTTAATCTTAATTAATTATTATTATATCGCTAAAGAAAAAGTGGAAAGGAAGCAAAGATAATGACAAAAAATTAAAATTTTGCCTAAATTTTTAATTTGTTTGAATGTTATTGATTATTACCACACTTCAAGCGAAGAGTACACAAAAAGATAAAATTCCACAAAAACGACAACTTTTTAACCATATTGGAAGAGAATATTATTGAAAATAAACATAAATTATTTCAATTAAAATTATTGTTCACTTTAATTAATTATTACTTAAATCTAATTTAAAACTATATTTTATTAGTATATTAGCATTAGTAGTATAGTAGTTTATTAGAGCATATTAGTAGCATTATTCTATGGGAATATTGTAATATACAGTTAGAAATAATTAGAAACCATTCTTATCTGAAAAACCGAAAAATATCTTTGCTAGAGCCAAATATCGCAAAATCACATTTTTCATATTTGTTTTTTTAACACTGTAAGCGAGACTTATGTGGGTCATATTAAAAAAAATTATTTTTATTCTATAGCTAATTGGATAGACGAATGTTGAGTTTCTACTAGACCTTCCTAATATTTATACGTTCTCAATATGATTCAGAAAAGTGTCCTTTCTTCTTATTAAAAATATGTGTTACACTTCATGGGACTTGAAGAATCTCAAAATATAATTTTAAGACGCATTACATTTTTGGTGTAATCTAACCAGTGTTGGGTAAGTTACTTTTCTTTGAGCAACTAGTTAAAGTTACGTTACTTAAAGAAAAAAGTAACTTGTTACAGTTACGTTACTTGTAACTGTACCTAGTTACAGTTACTAGATAAAGTATCTTCAAGTTACCTAAAATGTTACTTTTTTCCCTTCCTTAATTTTAAAATTTAAAAATAAAAATTAATAATATAACATTAATAAAATTTTTCTTATTATTATATTATTACAATAAAAATATTAATAATTCATCAAAGTATTATTTTAAAAAAACAGATATTGATTTAGTAAATAAAAAACTAGACAGATATTTCGTCAATTGAACTGTAATATATTTTTGGAAAGTAGGAATACCATGTACACAAAATAACTGTAAAGTAACTAAAATTAAGTTACAAGTTACTGCAAAAATCATAACTAAGTTACATTAGAAGTTACTTTAGAAATAGTAACTGAGTTACTTTTACAGTTATAAATAACGTAACTTTTTAGTAACTTAGTTACTTGTAACAAGTTACTACCCAACACTGATTCTAAACAATTAGGGGGGGGGGATATGTATGGAAGTTTAAAAAAAATGAAAATTTGGACCACCCTATTTTAAAGCTATTTAATAATCAAAGTTATTTCTTGGGATGGACTTGGAATATTTCAAGAGAGATATACTCATATACGAGCAGCTACATCCTGCCGACACGTTCTTGTGCATTGAAACATGAAATTGGCCAGGAGAGTGAGTGACATATTGGATGTCCAGCAAGCGTTGCGTCGCGTCGTCAGTCTCCTTCTCGCGAGCCAATTTGCATACTCACCCCTTAGCACGGAGAATTCTGGCTTGTCCCTCGTTAAAATCCTTCGTATCTCTATTCACTTATTCAGTGGTAATTCAATATTCAATTCTCTTGATCCTTCATTCCTTCGATATTTCGTCCCTTTTCATTCGCGACAAGTCGCAACTTTGTTTCACTCGCACTTTCGTTCTTTGCTTGACGGCATGTCTGCAATATTCAGATGTGCGGTTTTAAAATTCATACGCGACGATAGCTAGCAGGACGTGGTTAATTAAATTTACTATCGCGTCGTTTGTCACGACGGTGATGCAGGTCTGTGACCTTCCGCGCGCTGTAAAAACACCCTTCAAACGCAGACAGCCAGGAATATCCAGTATATCCGCGATTATTATGCAGTTTCTTCAAAGTGAAATTGGACTGCAGTCATGTTAATACGGTCCTTCAAATATCACATCTATCTCTATCACCCTCCTCATGGCTCTATTATATCCTATTCTGTCATATCCGATCACATCTTAACATCGTTTCAACTCCCTACAGTTCGCTCATACTCTCCACCACTCGCTCATGCTCTCCACCACTCTCCCTTACTCCCCCCACAATATATTTCCCCCTCCCTATCACATCCTTTACTTTCCATGCCCCTCACTTCTCTTAATGTTTCCCCTGCTATCACTGACTCACACAACTTTTCCTATCCTCACTCTAAATACCTCTCCTCCCTGTCTTCCTATACTTGCCCTGCAGAGGAATAAAATAATAAAGTGATGATTAAATTTACCATCGCGTTGTTGGTCATAACGTTAACAAACCCTAAATATTGCGGCGATTATTATGCAGTTTCTTTGAAGTAAAATTGAACGACTGCACACACTTTTGTTAGATCTTTCAACTCTTCTATCTCCTCATATTACTCCTTTTTACTGCTCTATTATATCACGCCCTCTTCTATCCCTCCAATATAAGCCTTCATAAGTTATTCCCTACTCACTGTTTAGAAAACCTTAAAAATGGTTTAACATCACTTCACATTTTCTGAAACCATAAAACTCCTCAAAGTATTGTAAATAACTATACATTTTGATAATCCTTTAAATTTTTTTAAAATCCTTCGCTTTTCTTGAAGGCCCTAGAAATAGCTTAAAATTGCATTTTATTTACTCTTTAAAGTTCTCTAGAATTTCTTTAAGATCCCTTAAAAACCAAAATTTCATCAAATTTCTTGAAATCTTTCGAAAAGCTACAAAATTCTCCGACGTTCATTAAAAAATTTCAATTCTCTTAATATTCTTCAGAATCTGTTAAAATAGGCTAATATTTTTAATGTACTTTAAAAATTTTAAACTTTTTTTCAATCCCTTGACATTGTTGAAATCCTTAGAAATTCCTTAAAATAATTTTAAATTCTACGTTAGGTATATAAATAAATGTTTTTTTTTTCAGTTTCTCTGTTTTGCAATACTTCTTTACATATTTTTACATTTTCTATTAACATACTGATTTCCTTGTAATTATGCCAGACTCGCGAAAAAATCATATGTTTATTATAGAGAAATTATTATAGGTCATAATGAATTTCTTATGATATTGTTATTGTTTCGTAGCTGAAAGTAGAGATTCTTACAAGTTCAGTCGGTTGCCTGTCCGTCCGTTCAAATGTTTGTCGTACGAGAAGTGAGATAAAATGAGGGGACAAAAATGAGCAAAAGAGAGAAAAAATTAGGAGACAGAAAGGGGGGGAGTAAGTGGGAATAAGGCGAGGGTAATTAGAAAAGGTAAGAAAAATGATTTAAGGAAAAGTAGAGAAAATGTGGAGAAGTAGGGTTAGTGATGGGAAATGAACGTGAGGAAATTAGAAAAAGTGAAAGGAAATAAGGGAAGGCTAAGTACGTGAGTGAGGGAAAATGAGGCGGTGGTTGTAGGGCAAATAAAAGGGGGTAAGTAAGGGCGGGGAGGGAAAGTGACGAGTAATGAGGCGATTGTAAGAAGTACAAGTGTGAGAAAAACAATTTGAGGAAAAGTAGAAGAAATGCAGAAAAGTAGGGTATATAGTGGAAAATGAGGGTAAAAGAATAAGGGGAAGTGAGGGTCAATAAGAGAAGATTAACTAGGGTAAGTGAGGGAAGATGAGGGATAAGTAGTAGGAGAAATGAAGGGAGGGAAAGTATAAATGGTGAAGGGAATTAAGAGAAAATTAGGAAGGGAAGTAAGAAAAGTGGAGTGCTAGCTCTGAGAACATGGTGAAGTTATGAAAGGGAGTAGGGGAAGAAGAGTGTTAGCTGTGAAAGCGAGGAGAGGGAGCAGCTGAGAAAGAAGCACTTGAATTACTGGGGAGGGTAAATTAGCGGACGGAATGAAGAGTAGAGGAGTATAGGGGTAGGATAGGGAAAGTATCAAAATGTAATACTATTGAAAGCAGAACTTGGGTGTTTGAAAATGCCCTAAATTTCTCTTATTGATAGCCGAAAATCGAGAAGGTCGTCGGTCGCGAATAACTTTGCGGCTTCCTCTCTTACTCATGGCATTTTAATACAAGAATATTTTTTTACTGCCCTTAACGAGATCATATTGGGATGTCAGTTAATTAAATCCCGTGTCGCAAAGGCGTTAGGCAAAATCTTCATTGATTATTTCGCGGGACAAAAGAGAAACCATGTTGCGAAAAAGAGAAGGAGTAGGGCAAAAGGGACGCGAAGGAGTTTGACGACGTGAAGAGAGACTTAAAAAAGAGTCCGCGACTTCGAAATGCAGAGCGGCTCGTTTGATCTAACTAACCGTCTCGAGTGAACGCTATTCGGTTTTACTTGAATTTATGGGAGGAGGCCTGTACCACAGGTACAGATCGTGACATTAATGCGCTTTCAAGTTATTTAACGTTTTTGACTGAAATGATGCAGGCTAAATCAAGACTCGCAGTAGCGAATCGCCGCCAAGTACTAAAAAAAATCGAAAAAGATTATAAATCTGTATCAGGGGAAAAAATCTGACAATACGGACATAATGCAAAAAAATCGCTACCGGGAATTATTAACTGAAACATAAATAATTTTTTAGAGAAGTAATTTTTTCAAACATTATGTAATAATTTAAACAATTAATTATTGTTTATTTGCAAAATTTCTAATAATTGATTCATAGATGTACATTTTTTATGAAATTGGTATCCTATGCTAGCCTTTGTTGAATAGTTATATCATTTTGATACGTTTCTTCTAATTTTCAACATATCTTTATTTGTTAAAACAATATTTATCTTCTCAAGCATTTTTTTCTCCATAACTAAAAAAAATGAAAAAAATAGAATACATACAATTGTTTTTTTGACTGTATAGTGTATAGCAAAAGTATATTGACAATTTTTTAAACAAATATAATTTGTTTAAACAATTTTCATTTGTTTAAGCAGTTTTTATTTAAAAAATGTAAATCAGTAATATAAACTGTAGCACACAGAATTATTTTCTCAAATATATATTAATATATATTTTTCGTGTATTACTTACTACCGTAATTTCACAATTGGCTTGACTTATTCTTTTTATTACTCAAATTCTTATAAATGAAATGTACTAATTGTAAAAACATAAGTAAAGTAATTTTTTTATTACTTGAATTATTAGGAATAAAATAAAATATCGAACTTTGATCAAAGAAAACTTTAAGACTTAAATCTTAATTTGCATTAGTGTATGTACTTTATTTTAATAACTTTTTTTAAAAATAAAAATTGTTAATTTTTAATTTTATAATGACTTTCACGATTTATTCAATGTTGCACCAAGAAAGATTTAAACAATCCACTAAATTTAAAGGAAATAAAAAAACAGTCATTAATTGCATAAACAATAACATAAAGCTTGTAGCAGAATTCACTGCTACTCGAAATCATTCAATACTATGTTTAATTCAGAAAATACGATTTTCAAAATATTGTTAGAAAAATAATTATTCAAACAAATTATATTTGTTTAAATAATTAAAAAATGGTCAATATACTTTTTCCATGCGGTATACATTCAGAAAAATAATTGTACGTATTCTGCTTCATTTCAGTTCTTTAAAGTTATCGAAAAAAACAACTAATCAAGCAAATAAAAATTGTTTGAATAAATTTGATGAATAAATAATAATTATATGCATAAATAATTACATAATATTAAAAAAAAATTACTACTCCAAAAAATGACCACCTATTACACTGCATTCAGAAAATACGGTTATATTTTTACATTTTTTTCGAGAATCCAGAATTTCCCCATGTTAATTGAATGGGATTTTGCTGTTAATATTAATATTAATTAATTAATGATTGAAATTGTATTCCTATGATTATAAAAGCTTCACAATTAAGTTTCATTTTGCTATGTAACATATTGATAAGGATTAAATAAATTCACAATTCAGTCACTGCGAAAAGAAGAATTAAAAACGCGGTTTTTCAAATACAGATCAATGCCTTCTACGCTTTTACTAAAGAAATTTGAACCTTTTTCTAGAACGATATTATTATTAAAAATTAATCCATAAACATAACACAAAGTTCTTTTGGCATCTTTATACCCAAATAGAAATTTTTAATATATGCAGGCAGGAAAATATGGCGGAGTAAATTAAATCTGATTTTTACCAGATTCTAGAACAAAATTATTAATAATTATTATTCTGTAAGATTGAATCCACTAACGCTAAAATAAAATAAAATAAAAAGGACGTCTGAGCATTACAATTTTATTGGAATGTTAACAAAAAAATTATAACTGTAGGTGGATTTTTTATTATTACTACAAAATTGAATCAAATCCTCACAGAATCCTACCCTAAGCTCATAGAATGCTAAAAAAAATAAATCTGGAAACAACATAGTTCTTTTCAGATTTAAATTTCTATTTTTGATTGAGCAGTTTTTTAAAACTCAAGATATAAGTTCTTGACACACTGACTTACTTGTATCAATTTTAATGGAAATGTTATTTTCTTTCTGCAAGACGCTATAATCCAGCTAAATAATTTTCCTCAGTTCTCTTCTGAAACTTCAGATTGAAGTTTAATAAAGTTCAGTCTCGTTAAATTTCTTTAATTAAAGTGGCTTTTACTTGTGCCTTATTGATAAATAGTACAGCTTAATGAGTAAATATCTGTGTCATTCTAAAATATCTAGAACACTTCAAAGTAGTTATTTTTAGATTCATCATTTATTTTAGAATTCTACGACAACATAACATATACTCATACTGACTTGATATGAAAAAATATTTGCTAAGGTTTATTCATCACATTTAATACATAAATTTATCAATTGGCTCTAACTCTAGTGTCTTGACGATGATTAAATATTTTACCTTATATTCACTGTCATGATCAATGTCAAGACTGAAAAACAACTAAATGGCTTTCATTGTTCATAACATTTTTTCTGTCTTAAAGAAATCCCAATTACGAGGTCTGTCAGAAAAATATCCGACCTTGCAATGTACCAGGTGTAAGACTTACATCTGGTGAATGGCAATAATATTCCTTAAAGACATTTTCCTTTGAAAGTCACAACCTTCTTCCAGCTATCCTCCTGGTATCGGAAGCAGTCCTTAAAGACCATTTTTAGAGCAGCCAACAACTGCTATGTTGCATTCTGTTTTATTTTTCTCGTTGTTTTTTACTGTGGGACGTCATCGCTTTAGTACTTGTTGATGATGCTCTTTGTTTGCTGACATTTTGAGCATATTCATGGTGAATAACACCCTTCTGATAAAAAAAACACAATATTTTCTAGATGTTGCTCTAGTTCCTGGTGTTTTCAAATCGTCGTTCGCGATTTTAACGCAGTAATTCTTTTATGCTTCCTTTCGCAGCCATGACACGAATTTTGCAGACAAGTGGCTCATCCCCTAATATTGGTTCAAGATTGTCCAAAAAATGCTTTCTGGAAACCCAAAATTGTGAAATTTTTGTCAAAATTCAATGAACACTCTTTGGTTGGAGTGTTCCGTCATCCCGAACTGCGACGCGTACGTTGTTAGACGTTTACGCAACTGCATACACTAATCGACAGAAGATTTGTAGGTAAATGTCATTTAATAGTCACCCTGACAGAGGTGTGCCCTTAATGGTAAATTTTTTCGGCAACAGCGCAACTAGCTACAGAATTAGAACTCAAGGTCGAAAAAGCTCCGGACAGTCCTCGCAGGATTTCTTTTTTGAGTGGTCTGTGAAAATGCCTTTTATAAAGTGCTGTAAACAAAAAGTTCATTTTTTTTCTTATTCAGCAGTCCTACCAGGAAAAAAGGCAACAACTCTTCGAAATAGGCAACTTATCGTGAAACCTAATAGTGTAATTATCGAGGATGGAATCAGACAAGGGATCAGGTGTCCCATGGTACTAAAATTGTCTCGAGCTGAGATAGGTAGGTCGTATGGTGCAAAAGTGAAAATAAAAATGTGGAGGCGATGATGCGACGCTACCTTTCCGGCTCCGTTTCCACGAAACATTATGTACATGCCACAGCTGAGGAAATACGCGGGCTCAGCTGATTCAGAGATCTGCTCGTTCATCGTGAATTACCTGCGGGATGAGTATTCACATGTCATGGCACGGTACGTCCTATCTCAAGCTCTCAAGTACCCATCCTCACATGACCTCGTTCTAGGGGGTTTCTTCCACCCAACTGAATTCTATGAAATCAAGTCTAAATCCGAGGAAATGCCTCTATCCATTAGCAACCCGCTTGCGAAAAGGATCTGGGTAAGCGACACTATTTTCAGGTTAAATGCGGACGACCAGACTATTTTCACCTTTTAGAAACGGAAAAACTTTTAGCTTTGTACGTTTATGGGTTGAGGTGAAAATACAATAGGTTCCAAGTTGAAGAAACTTGGTTAAACCATTCTGTAAAATACTAAGGACTTAAGGCCATGTGAAGAGTAGGTCACGTGACCAGATTCGTACCTCGCTGACCCTTTTTCATTCCCTAACTTATTTTCACACGGAGCGCCACATTGAGTTGAAAATTTGGGATAATAAATAGGAAGCACTAAGAAAGGTGTGTCTGGTCCTAAATTTTATTAATGATTAAAAAAGCAAAAAAAAAATATTTATCTAAAGGCATGCACCGAAAAAACGCTTTTTTAATATGACGAGTGTCATATTCTTACAGGTATATTCTTAGTAATATTCTTAATAAAGTAAGGGAAATTCTCAACTTGAGAGTATCTTCTAACAAAAGGGAGAAAATATTCTTAAAATGAAAATATGAGTGAAGAAAGAAGAAATGCGCAAAGGAAAATGCGCCTTGCTCTGTTCAATAATTTCTTTTAATGTTTCATGCCACGTGCTTTTAAAAAAGTTTTTTTGTTTTTGTCATTTTTGTCATTAAGTGTTTCGCTTTAAAAAAAGTTGTAAGTACAACATGGATATAATTAAATATTTAATCAAAACGTGTTAAAATGTTTTAAATACATTATGATTGACAATTGAAAAAATAGTTCGCAACCTATATAATTTTGACTTACCCAATTCAATAGTATATTTAATTCTGGCTTTGATGTTCATGATTCATTTACCTTTCAATTAAAGGTTTCGCAAAGCACTACTTACATATATTTATTATGTATTTATTTGCGCAGTCAAACTAAGAAATAACCTCTATAGTTTAAGAATAACTATATCTTATTATCATATAGACAAAAAATGTATATTCTTAAGGTAAAATTCTTAAAATTAGAATATCATTCTTTCAGTGCATGTGATACTTCTTCGCGTATTAAGTCGGGTCCAGTTCCCTCAAGGTTTTGCCCAAAAACATTAAATATTTTAAAACTCAATTCGGAGATAAAATAAAATAGTATAAGAGCCATCCCCGAACCCTTTCTTTGAGGGATAATAACAACAGATTTATTCAGCTGAATAAAAATGTCATACATGTTCACTATTTTGAGGTTAGGATCGTTTTGCAACTCTCTGCTATTCAGATAATATAGGTCTAACAAGGTTAGTTCCGGGACATTACTTAATAAGTTTTTTTGCTTATCCCAAGTTTTCGGCCAAAAATATTGTGTAGTTTGGTAGTAAAGCTGGGGAGAATTGTAATGGACAAAACTTTAAAATACACACACATAATTCAAATTTATCGAAATCAAATTTTCTTAAAATTATTTTGCAAACGAAAATTTCGGGAACGTCCGACAGCATGTTCGCTATCATTCTCCAAATTTGTAAGGAAAAATCTTGATTATGGTAGGAAAAAAGCTGGGGGAACCGAGCACTGGTAAAACCAATTATTTTCTAAGTATCACATGCCCTTAAGAAATCCAATTTTGGGTAAAAATGGTTTGTTTTTGAGAATTCAGAAAATATCACTTTTGGCTGAATATCCAAATACTTGGTTCAAAGTAGAAGTACGTTCTGAAAACTTTACCTTATGAGTTGAATATATAATTATTTTGTAGAAAAATGATTTTATTTATTGGCTCAAAATAATTATTCTCAAAAGAAAATTCAACTATTCTATTACTGGTTGCAAATTGATTACTTTTAGTTGAAAATTCATGAATTTTGTGGAAAATGTATATACGAGGGTAGTTCAATAAGTCCTTAGAATGACCAACATATGGCGCGCGAATCGCTCCAAATCATCTGTTTTCAGTCAGCACCACTCCCGACTAGA